>NW_018219178.1:0-7633 GCF_001263595.1 Phalaenopsis equestris | reverse complement strand
AAATTTTCCACCTATCTTGCGGCATGCAAGAATAGGCCTTTTGAGCATGAGGACAAGGTCACCAACTTTGAATGTCCTTGGGCGGACCAATTTGTCATGAGCTTGTGCCATCTTTGCTTGGTAAAGTTCCAGATGTTGTTGTGCTTCAAGCCGTTTTCCTTCCAGACTCTCTAGTTCCTCGAGCTTGAGCTTTGCACTTTCTTCTATTGTTAGTTGGTTGGCGATAGCGACTCTGAGAGATGGTGTCTGAATTTCTAACGGTAGCAATGCCTCAGACCCGTACATGACCATGTAGGGTGTACACTGAGTGGGAGTCCTGAACAAAGTTCGGTAGGCCCACAAAGCCTCTAGGAATTTGTTGTGCCATTATCTTTTATTTTCGTCCAATGTTTTCGTTAAAATCTGTACTAGTGTCTTGTTAAGGCTTCAACCAATCCGTTTTCTCTAGGATAGTAAATTGTAAAGTATCTCCAATTTATCCTGTGTTTTTAGATGAAATTGTTGATTTTTGTATTTTTGAAAGCTGTCTCATTGTCGGAAATTATTCTTCGCGTACTCTGAAATGGTAGACAACTTGGCTTTTGAAGAACTGAAGGACATGTTATGGCGTAACCTCTCGTAGCGGCACTGCCTCTGCCCATTTGGAGAAATAGTCTATAGCAGCAAGAATAAACATGTGTGCTTTGGATGATAGAGGGTCTATCAGACCTATTATGTCCATGCACCAGTACTCGAATGGCATTGAAGCAACGGTAGAGTGTAGCACATTCAGAGGTTGGTGCAAGATCACCCCATGCACTTAGCACTGGTGACATTTTCTGGTTGTATCGCTGTATCCATGCAGTTGGACATCATTGCTAGCCAATAATATCCGAGTCTCTTGATCTTCATTTTCAATTTTGGTCCTGAATAGTGAGCGCCACACAATCTGACATGTACTTTTTTGACGATATTTCAGGTTTCGATTTTGCTTAGACATTGTAGCTACATCTGGTCGAACTATCTTCTGTAGAGCACATCGCCGACCAAGGCGTATGACATAACCCTTTTTGTAATGTGATGTGCCTCAGACTTATCTTCCGATAGCTTTCTAGTATGCAAATATTCTATTAATGGCTTGCGCCAATCTTCATTGATATCCGTAATTGAAATTGTTGTTTCTTTTCCGAGCTTGTGTAAGGTTTTGAGGTCTATTCAAGACAGAACTTGTCTTCCTTATACTATGATTTTGATGGAATCCTCTAGGGGACATGCAAATTCTTTAGCGAGTTTTGCTAGAGCGTCGGCATGGGCATTATCTCCCACTAGGAATCCGGTAGAAAGTCACGTAGGGGATTTGCTCCAGTAGGTTCATCGCATATCGGTGATATTCTACTAGTCTTGGTTTCAGAATTTTGTATTGCCTAGCGAATTGCTGGATGACGAGTTGAGAGTCACTGTAGATGAAAATTTTTGTTATATCCATTGAGGTTGCCAACTCCAATCAGGTGATTAAGGCTTCATATTATGCTTTGTTGTTGGTGCATGACTCTGTCACGTGATATGAGAACTTTAACATAACCTTATATGATATGATAAAGATCAAACCAACTCCTATTTTGCCCGGTATGATTGTGCCTGATCCTTTATCTTTTCTAGCTGATGAAGCACCGTCAAAGTACATCTCCCAACGTTGCTCACTGGAGAATTCCATTTGTAACACTTGCTCATCTGGTAGTTTGTCGTTGAGAGGGGACCCAGTTAGCAGTGGGTGTGCAGCGAGAAAGCTGCTAGAATCTGTCCCTTGATAGCACAGAGGGGAACAAAAGTTATATCAAATTGCAATAATATCATCGACCATCTTGCTAGACGTTCGGAGAGTGTTGGTTGGGTCATCAAGTATTGCAACAAATTAACTTTTGAGATTAGGGTAATTTTATGAGAAAACATTTAATGTCTAAGCTTTTGGGCAGCAAAAATTAACGCCAGACAATGCTTCTCAATAGGTGGATATCTTAGTTCCATTGATATTAGACGACGACTCCAGTAGTAGAGTGCATTTTCTTTACCCTCATCATTGACTTGGGCTAAGAGGGCTCCAAGAGAGTCATCTAGGGTCGCGGTATAAAGTATCAAAGGTTTTTCTGGGATAGGGGCTGCCAAAACATGAGGTGTATTTAAATATTGTTTAACGTCCTTAAAGGCCCACTAGCATTTCTCTTCTCAAATGGATTTGGTGTCCTTTTTAATTAATGCCGAGAAGGGCTGACACCTACCTGAGAGATTAGAAATAAAGCGTCTCAGATATGCCAACTTCCCCTGGAAGGAATGTAGTTGTTTTAAGGTTTTTGGAGGAGGCATTTCCAAGATAGCTTTAAAATAATCTGGGTCAATCTCGATTCCCCGATGATGGACAACGAATCCTAAAAACTTCCCAGAGGTAACGCCAAAGGCACACTTTAAGGGATTCATTTAAGGTCATATCGTTGTAAACGTTCGAACACGATCCTCAAATGGCACAAATGGTATATTTTTCATTTGCTTTTGATGAACAAATCATCCACGTAGTATTCCACTTGGTTGTGAATGAGGTCGTCAAAAATCTTCATCATTGCACGTTGATATGTTGCTCCAGCATTTTTTAACCCAAACGGCATCACTGTGTAGTAGAAAATTTTGATCGGTGTCTTGAAGGCTGTAAGTGCTACATCCATGGGAACCATCTTGGTTTGGTTGTATCCCGATGATCCATCCATGAAAGAGTATAATTCATTTGTAGAAGCGATATCCATCATCATTTTTGGTATTGGTAGTGGAAACTCGTCTTTCGAACATGCTTTGTTTTGATCTCTGAAGTTGACACAAACACAGATTTGGCAATCTACACAAACACAGATTTGTCAGATTTGTCAATTTTTCTTCTTAACAGGTACAATATTAGCTAACCATGTGGGGTATTGATCTTCTTTTACAAAGTTTGCGTCTATTAAATTTTTTACCTCAGCAATAACTTGTTGCTCTATTTCGAGGTGCATTCTTCTTGGAGTCTTGGAGCTTGTTTTATGGGGATTATATTCTCGTCCACCCAAAGTTTATGAACTGCAACCTCTGCTAACAGTTCCACTAACAGTTTCGGCATTTCATCATAACTCCATGCAAAGCAATCTTTGAATTCTGTTAACAATTTGCTCAACTGCAGAGATTCTTCATCGTTATGTAGAGAAATTATAAATGTAGTTTGGGGTTGTTCTTCATTCTCGAGGTTGATTTCTTTCAACTCATCAACTGTTGATTTAATTTCCTCCTCAAATTCTGGCAGAGCATCTTCTATCAATTGATCAGTAGAGTCATCCTCTACATTGAGGCAATCCTCTCCTGATTCACTAGTAACAACCATACAAAATTCTGAATCATCGACTTGTACGACTGTACCAAATTTGAGACCCTCTTTTGAGTTGGGAGTTCAACTTTTAACACTCCATAACTTTTCAAAATGTTGTAATTTATCTTTTGGCATTTGTTTTGGCAAATATCCTTGTTGAATTAACTTTTATATGTAAGACTAAAAGTAACTAAAAGGTAATTCCATTAGTTCATTAGGATCATCATCCAAATTTACATGATTTTCAATATTAGTAGAGGTAGAAGCATGGTAAAATTTGATCGGCTTTGAACCAGCAATACGAACTTCCTTGACCTCTAACATCTTGACCTTTTGAGGGAGGATCGGAGCAATGGTCATAGTAGATCATAGTATTCACATAGTGGTTTATCCGATCATACATCGTCTCCTATTTGCTTTTCTCCGCATCTTCTAAGGATATCTCATATTGAGGCTTCCTTTATTTTGTCATCATTATTTCATCTTCGAAACTATCCTCATCACCAATTTTGATGGTTGGCCTAGTTTGTTCATTGATTAAGTTAGTTCTTGCTCTTCCACATTCCCGACCTCGACCTCGGGTGCGCGAACTAAAAGAAACTCAACCAACTTGTTGTAAGAGAGTACTGGGAGCTAGTTAAAGTGGAGTTGAATGGCCCTGCCATTGTACTTCTTCTGGATCTTTATTTTTGTTTGTTGCAATTTCACGAGAGAAAATAGTTTTCTTCGAAGGCGCGTAGTAGGCAACATCTTCATGAATGCCAACTTCATGCACTGAAAACGATTGTAGATATCCTTTACTGCAATGTTCTTGTCCTTCTTTGTAGTACTTGATTCACTGGTGTAGAGCATGAATCCACGGTTGACCAAGTAGAGCATTGAAAGAGGTCTCGGCATCAATGATATGAAACTTGGCGGTTGTTGCTAGTTCTCCAAGTTTCATAAACAATGTAATCGATCTAAGGACTCTTTTTCCCTTTTGGTTAAATCCTCTTAGCATCATTTTATCGGCCATAAGATCTTGAGCTTCAATGTCCAAATAGGCCAATGTTCGTAGACTCATCAGGTTGAGTGATGCTCCAGGATCTACTAAAACTCTAGACAACACAAATCTGCCGATGTTAACGGAGATGTAGAGTGGTCGATTGTGTTCGGCGGTACCGAGCAACAATATTCATCGGTGAAGGTCACATGAGGCTATTCTTTCAACGAGCAAACTTCATCTGAGGATGTGCTGGCCAATTGAGCTAAACAAATCTCTGGGTTAAGCAAGGTTGTAACCGGAGACTCTCTCATCTTCTTTGATAGGATCAGAGCGTCATAGATGCTTAATCGGGCCGACAACTTCCTAAGATGAGCTAGCACATTGTAATCTACTTTATTTGGGTGTTTCTTCCACTGGTGGAGGTGGAGGTAGTTCTTCTTGAGTTACTATTTGTTTTCCTTTATCCACTGAAGCTGCTCTCGGGGGTAACACTTTTCCGCTCCTCAAGTTTATTTCTGAAATTTCTTCTTCTTGAGGTACCTTTGTTAAATTTTTTGGTGTTTCTTCTTTGTCAGAAAGATTTAAGTTGATGGCCTAAGTTGATGGAAAGCGGTGTACCGTGGTGCTCAACGAATGGCTCCTCACTTCCGGTGCTGTCGTAGCGGTTATCATTGATGTCTTCTTCAGTTTTGTTAGCGAGTTTTTCAGACTCAAGTACGATTTGAGGATCATTTTGGGAATCGAGATCAAAGTTAGATTGGTCATAATCAATTATGTCATCACTAGAAACAGTTAAAACGTAGTCGAAATCATGATCATTATATTCATAAGACCCCGAAGGGGCAAAAAGATAATTATACAATGTCAGAGGTTCGAGGATTTTCTTCCCCAAATCTGAGTCAACCAATCTAGCAGAGGTAGCCCCTATCCTACCCTCCGTGCTATCAATTTTTACGATGGCATTCTTCTTTCTCTGTGTCTTTGACGATGACGTATCTTGTGGCAAAATCTTCATCTCGAGCTTGACAAGCTAAAGACTCTGAACTGAAGTTTGTTTTGACGCGTTCTAGATTTAGTTTAGTATTTTCTTAGATGATTTTGTCCAGACCAAACTCCATCCATCTTTTTCATTGTATGTTAAAGATTGTCTCGTTGAATTTTGGATTTGATTTAGGACCCACTTGAGTTTGTCCCAAGTCGTACTCCATCCCTC
Organism: Phalaenopsis equestris; assembly: GCF_001263595.1. Taxonomy (NCBI): domain Eukaryota; kingdom Viridiplantae; phylum Streptophyta; class Magnoliopsida; order Asparagales; family Orchidaceae; genus Phalaenopsis; species Phalaenopsis equestris. The sequence goes on along the minus strand of NW_018219178.1, from coordinate 2,074 downwards.
TTCTCCGGCATATGGATCAATCAGAGAAATTGGTTCTGCCGAAATCATATTTATGGAAAATTTTTCAGGTTCTCTTAAATATTCTTTCGGGATCATTATATTATCATCTTTAAGATTCTTTTCTAGCCAATCCTTAAAGATGAAGCATTCTTCTATAGTGTGTCTGAGGTGATACGGACAATAATTTAGTTCATCCTTTTTATCGACCTCTTCGGGCTTCTTTGGCTCTGGTAATTTGAACTCAAGCTTCTTCATCAGACTTCTGAATATTTTGGATACTGCTTCATCTTTTAAAGAATACACCATTTTCTGTCATTCTACCAGAGAAATTCTCTTATTCCCTCTTCGAGGTAAACCTTCTTGAGGTGGTCGCTAACTAGACTGATTATTCTATTTTTGAGTCTACTGTGATGAAGATTGACGAAGATTTTCTGCATATATCTTCATTGGTTGTTTTCCTTTATCGACAGTCACTACTGTTTCTAATTTCTTTTCAAACACTTTGATTACCTTGGACTTCTTGTGTGAATCCACATGTGCTTCATTTCTTCTTGAAGACTGCTAGCTTTACTGAGTAGCTTCTCGAAGGATTTGATGGTTAGTTCCTTAAGCATGAAAGCTACTAGGCCATGAATGCTTTTGAGTAAGATCTCAATCGCATGATGCTCCTGTAGCTGAGGTTCACATTTCATGCTTAGGTTTCTTCACCTCAAAATTTAGTCCACCAAAGTCTCATTAGGCTTTCGTTTTTCCATCATGAGCTCTCCTATAGACACATGATGTTATGCTCCATCAAATCCATCAAATCTTTTCACAAATAGTTTTTCCAACTTGGAAAATTTCTTAACTGATCTGTTGGGTACATCAACATACCAATCAAAGGCGATCCCTGACAATTTGCTGACAAATTATTGGAAGGGTAAAGCTTTGCTATTTTATGTGTTACCACAACTGGCTCGGAAGTGTGCTATATGTTGTATGAGATTTCTAGTACCATCAAATAATTTAAATTTTGAGGCCACGAAACGCTTGGGGAAGGGTACATCATCGATTTCTTCCGGGTAAGGTCTACCCTTTAGAATCAATGCACTACCCTTAGATTGGGTTATTCTTTCTCTGATATGGCACCTGATGGAGAATCCTTTTTTGGTTGCTCATCTCTATTCGCTGAGGCAACTTCTCTTCCTTTAGCCTATCCTTTCATCTTTCATATGTATAATATCTAGTTGGTTGACTTCTAGAGAGGCTAATTGTGGGGATTGTGATTGCCCTTGAATGGTGGCCATGGTAGTCATGGTTGCGACCATCTCTTCTATCCTTATCTCTGGTTGACTGACTTGTTCATCCCTTATGAGGATAGCCGTGCACAACTCATCTAAGGCGTTCTCTTTGACAAGAGGTTGAGCCTCGCGCGCAAATGTAGCGGCTCTGGTTTTGATGACATGGACATCCACGAAACCTTCTTCAAGATAGTGATTAGAGTCAAAATCTTCAACATTGTTGTAGAGGGAAACTCCGTGTTCCCGAGCCAACTCGGAAATCGCAGCCCCGAGCTTTTCAAAATTTTCTTCAATCATTGATTCTTTGATTGTTCTAAGATTGGAGGACCCTGCTGGACCTCCTCCTCTTGTTCTTCCATTTCACTGGCAATCGCTGTGACGATGTCAGATACTTCAGAATCTGGCTTCATTCCATGATCTTGCTTTGCGGGCTCACTAGACTGTATTGGTACAACAACCTTGGGTGTCCATACCTTTTTCTTTGATGATGATGCTTCAGGACAGAGTGTCCTAGCAGAAACATTGGTATGTAGAGGAAGAGTATGCTCCCTATGGTGCAGACCAACTACAGTATCGGGTAATCTCTTTGTCTTTTCCTTTGAAATTTTAGGGATGTCTTTGTAGTGGGTGATTTGTAGGATTATTGGACTCAGTCTTGACTTAATCGGTCGACGACCTATGGTCCTGGCAACGAAAAACTCGATGGTGACTATGATGGTATCAACTCTGCTCCCCAAGCAAAACCAGACCAAGTGTCGACACTATTTTTTTGGTGTGGGGTTTGCCCGTAAGAA
>NW_018219177.1:0-865 GCF_001263595.1 Phalaenopsis equestris | reverse complement strand
TGGCTCGAGAGGAACCTTAAAGAAGAGAACATAACTATCCCAAAAGAATATTTAAGAGAACATGAAAAAGGTTCCATAAATATGATTTTGGCCGAGCCAATCTCCCCAATCGATCCGTATACTGGAACAGATGGATGGAGTACAACTTGGGATGAACTCAAGAGGATCCTTAATTAAATACAAGATGCATCGAAACAAGCTTCTACAAATACCGAAGAAGAATGGAATGAGGACTGGAGCAGATCATCCAAGAAAATACTGAACAAGGTCCAGTCTGCATCAAAACAAGCCTCCATTCAGAGTCCGCAACATACCAAGCCCGAGATGAAGGTTTAGTCAGGAGATCCATCATCGTCAAGAAAAAATAAGAAGAAGAAAAGCGTCACTATAATGATTGATAGCACGAGGGGTTGGATAGGGGCTACCTCTACTAGATTAGTTATCTTAGATTCAGGGAAGAAAATCCTCAAACCCTTGACTTTGTATGATTATCGTTTTGTCCCTCCAGGGTCTTATGAATATAATGATTGTGATTTCAGCTACTTTTTAACTATTTCTGGTGATAACATAACTAATTATGACCAATCTGACTTCGATCTCGATCCCCAAAATGACCCTCAAATTGTACTCAAGTCTATTGAAGTCATTGTCACGTCCAAAGAAGACATCAATGAAACTTCTTACGATAGCATCGATAATAAGGAGCCAATTCTTGAGCATCGCGGTACACCGCTTACCATCAACTTAGATCTTTCCGACGAAGAGGAAGGGACACCAGAAGATTCAAAAATGGTACTTCAAGAATAAGAAATCACAGAAGTTAACTTGAGGAGCGGAAAAGTGTTACCACCAAGAATAGCTCCAA
>NW_018219176.1:0-988 GCF_001263595.1 Phalaenopsis equestris | reverse complement strand
TAGTAAGAGCTCTAGAGTGGCAGTCGATATCCTCCAATCCTCGCCACAGAATTAGGGTCCAAACTCTGGATTAATCAATGTTCTTTATGCACTTGGAAGAGGGTAAAGAATAGGATTGCTCCTATTTGGAATAACAATTTTTATATATTTTGAAATGATTTTAATTTCTTCACAATCTATATACTCATTGTAAAGGGGAAGGATGCTTTCTTAAATTTGAACTCTTCGTCAGAAAAACTTTGTTTAGTTTTTGAAAGTTTAGCAATTTTTTTAATTATCTTAGTTTTTTTAACTGCATTTTATTTTGCATAAACTCAATTACTTTAGATTCAAATTTCATACTTCAGCTTTGTAGTTTAAATTATAGTTTACATTATAATCATAAGAATTTATCTATAAGCATTTCCAACTTTTCTGTGGGATCGATATCTAGGTCTCCATTAGAGCCCTTTATTATTTGAGCGATATATATACTTGCATTATTATTAGGGGATTTGGGAGTTTAAATATTTTTAAAAGATAAGAGATAAAATTATTTTTATTAAAGTTATTTTTTTAGTTTTACATTGCATATCTATTATTATAATTGTTATTTGTATTATGTAATATTGAAAAATATTTGCAAAAGAGAAACACAAAAATCCACTAAATCACCTACCAGTGATCCTTAGTTCCAATCTCTAGACCAAATTTCCAACCTCTAGACCAAATGGAAAAAAGAATCTACCCTACCACTCTAGAAACATCAATTCAGTGCCCATCAAATCTTATCTCTCTATCTATTTGCACTCCCCTTCAGACGATCACTACTGCTCTTTCCAAAGTGAAATGTGTATTCATAAGTCAAGAAATCTTAGCCCTCTCGGGTCTACGAGTTTCCTCAACAAATTTTAACAATACAAGTGCCTAATTTGTAAAGTAAGTGAAGGATCAGTAAAAATATCATCACAAGACTTAGGAATAAAATAAGTTCTAAACCAAATCAAAA
>NW_018219175.1:23310-58734 GCF_001263595.1 Phalaenopsis equestris | reverse complement strand
TGAGTCAAAGTAGCAAAGGTCCCATTCCAGCCACCACAACCAACGGTAGCAATGAATTTAGTAGCCAAAGGATACACATCCATCAATGGAAGGCTTAATAGGATTCACAATAGAAAAAGCCATAGAAAACACCCGAGGAAAAATACACCATGACGTGTACAGAGAGCTTGAAGTTGGTAACCAATTAGAACTGAGGAATAGATGTAACTATGCCTGCAGGTCGTCAACAATAATAATAATAATAATCAAATCCAAGCATATATAAATATGGATAAGTTGTGCGCTTACATAAATTAAAACCTTTTTGGGTAATGACAAACAATTAGCAGCAAGGAAATTTTTTTAGATTTAGCAAACAGGCTAATCCAGTCCAGTGGCAAGAAGGTCGCCCATGAAAAATCTGATAATCTGAGTAATGTCCAGACCACATATGAAAGAAAGGTTATAGGCTAGTTGTGAGACTTAAATCTAATCTACAGCATATCTTCCCTTAAGATTGACAAATTTTTTATAGTTACAAGAACTCAGGAAGATAAATATAACATTTAACTATCTTTTCTTGGAACACCATCTTGCATCTTCAAGTTTGTATCTTTGCTCTTGTCCATGACTGAATTTATCCCTTCTTGATAACCTTGTATGAAGCATTTAAGTGCATCTCTGTAAGCTGATGCTCTAATCATGTAAAGTCGCTGCAGAGCTGGCTTTAAGGTTTCCATGCCTCCTCGTGCTGCCACTGCAAGATCCTCCAATGTTGAAGGCTCATCGTTCTTTGAATTGGCATTTCTCCCCTGATCAACATTGTCATTTTGCTTATTTTTATAGTCATTAGGCCTTAAATCAGGACCAATGTCTCGCACCCAACTAGCTGCATAGAGCCTTGAAGCTTCTTTTAAAATTAGCCAGCGTTCCACCAATGTAAGCTTCCTGCGTTTCTTTATATGAGGAGGATCAGGTAAAGATGAGGGGAATGCAATTTCCTTTAGATCATAGCGGATGTAATCATACACTTTTCTACTTGCTATCCACAATTTCATACTTTCAATATTCTTTCAGCAAAATAAATGAACAGATCTCCGAACAGCTGGACTCTGCAGTAGACGACAAGCAAATCAACAAGTTATTCATCCATTCTTGTTGATATTCTTTATAAATTTGGTAAAGCTTTGCTAACCACTCAAACCAGCTCCAACATAAAATCAGAGCTTAACGAGTGTAAACAAAAGTATAAAACGCATCACGTGGAAAAGAAATCAAAAAGAAGATTGACTGCTTCACTATACCGAAAGATTTAGAAGTGTGTTTCAATAATAGAAAATGAAATTGTTACTTATGTAGAGCCTTTAATGCCTATTGTATGACAAAATACATCATCAGCATCATCATCCATCCCAACTTCTTGGGGTGGTAAGATTCTCTGAGTTCCCTTTCTTCTATCATTAGTGTCGTGAGTCATGAGGTGAGGTGAACTCTATTTAATGAAAAACACTTTTGCATAACTTCTAGACATATAACAATGGTCCACACGCACTTCTTCTTAATTATTTCATATTTAATTTAACCAATTTATTCATGAATAGATCATCTAGCTCAGTTGTCAGTGCTGGAATCACCTAAATATGAATGGAAAAAAAAAAATACTCATTTTTTTACTTTAATCTCAAAAATAGTGATCAAATTCATAATTTTCTCACCCATAATTATCTTAGCAATCATCCTGTCAATAACCTTATTCAACTCCTAAAATTTTATCATTCAAAACTTTATCCACTAATACAACCACATTTCAATTGTTAAGCTTTCCGAAAAGTAATTAGTTATAAACAACCTAATATCAATGATTTTTTCCCTGTTTTTCTCTTAATTTTATTTTATTCATACAAAGAAGTAATACTTTTTCCTTAATTGTAACAACCACCAAAACTGTCATTGTAAGGTCTCAAGTGCCAGATGCTAAAGATGTACGGTTAGGCAGTTGACAACCAGCGTAAATATTTTTTGTCGAAAAATTATAACATAAATCCTTAAATCATTATGTCAATGTTAGGGCGTCCCTTGGAAGTGACGTGCTATACCGTATGGATACATTAGAAAGAGTGCAAGAGCCACTACACCGGTGCCCAAAAGTAGTGTTAAATAAGCAAAAATTCTCACATTATGGATGGATGCGAGCAAAAAAATTAGTCTATAAAACTAATATAGTAATAGAAACTTGAAATATAGATATTTTATGGGTAAATGAAAGGAAGTAGTATATATTATGGTTCATAAGAAAATAAATATCTAATGCATTCAAGAAACAAAATGAGTTAACGAAAAGACTAAGAAGATTGATAGCATAGATTTTTAATTTTGGTATTTGGGCACGAGTCATATTAGAAATTGTTTAGTTTTAATTATAGATAAGAGTTTGAAGGATAATATTATAAAAATTAATAAAATTAGATATAGAATACTAGCTTTAAAATATAATCCTAAATATTATTATTGATTTTAAGATTTTTAATGTTATAAGTGATTATGTAGGTTTGCATATATGTTCAAAATAATAATTTTAGAATGATCTGGAAGAATTAATACAAATGATACCTCTTGAAAAAAAAAACTTATTAGAGGTGATTTAAATAAATATGCTGATAGATTGATAGAACATTTTAGAAGTATTCATGACAACTATGCTTTGGAGTGACAAATGAAAAGCTGGAGTCAATATTGGATTTTGTTTTAGTTTATGCATTTATTATTACTAATATTTTATTTAAGAAAAGAGACGAGCATATTCTCATTTATAAAAATGAATTTTAATTACAAATTAATTATTTTTTATGAGAAAAATGAATCATTGAAATTGTAAAAATTGTCAGGTTATTCCAAGCAAAAATTTAAACGCCAAACATGGATTATTGGTTTTGAATTTTAAGATAAAATATTCAAAAATAAAAAAATAAGAAATATTATTATAGAATTAGATGCGGACACTTTTAAAACAAATAAAATTATTTTTATAAGTAAACTTTAAGATCTTAGGATTTGGGATGATCAGGAACAAGCTAATACCATATCAAATAAAGTAAAATGAGTACCATTAATTAAGTTATAAAAGATGTGTTTGGAGAATCAAAGGGAAAAATTTTATGAATAAAAATAGTTGGTGGAAGAATAATGTGCAAGAAAAGATGACAAAATAAAAATATATATTATAAAAATTAGTTTAGATGTGAAAACATGGAGAGTTGAAAAAAAATATAAGGTAACTCTTATGGAATCCAAGAGAACAATTTGTGAGCTAAGAATTCATCTTTTAGTGATTTTTATAATATATTAGATACTATAAATGGTGAAATATAGATGTATAAATTAATCAAACAAAAGATAAGAGAAGTACATATTCAATTAAGTAAAATGTATTAAGGATGAAAATAAAAAAACATATTTCTTAGATGAGATTAACATAAATGAGATAGATATTATAATAAACTTTTCAACAAGGATTCTGTAATAACAATCAACTTTAGTGATCTTAATATCGTAAATAATAACAAAGTTTTTTTGTTGTTCCATTAGTAAAATGAAAATTAATAATGATTTAAGAAAAATGATGTGTGAAAAAATAGTATGACCTGATAATATTCTAATAGAAGTGTTAAAATGTTTAGGAAATCTGAAAATTTTTTTGTTTAACAATTTTTTTAATATTATTTATAAAGAATAAAAATATTTTTGATAAGCGAAGAAAGAGTCTATTGGTTCATATGTTTGAGAAGCGAAAGAGTGTAGAATATAGAAGAATTATGTTAATGGCTCATACATAAAAGTTATGGAAGAGAACAATTGAACATAGATTATGATATACAACAACAACAACAAAACCTTTATCCCACTAAGTGGGGTCGGTTACATGAATCCTTTTTCTCCATTGCGTCATATTTAGTGTCATATTTTCATTTAATTCTAATAAATTAAGATCTTTTTTTATACAATATGCCCAAGTCATCCTGGGTCTACCTCTTCCTTTCTTAACATAGATTATGATATAATATCAAATTTTCTTAAAATCAATTTGAATTCATGCCAAGAAAGTCCACTATGAAAGTTATATATCCATTGAGTGGTTTGATTGAAAAACATAGAGTCAAGAATATTGACACACCAAAACTTATCACGAAGTAAGTTGGCTGCATAACGCAAGTATACGTGTCAAATAATAATGCGGTTAAGGAATATCACATATGAATCCCACAAGAAAAGAGCTAAGAAATATTCTAATGGGCGAATCTCTAGTTTATTATACTTCTAAAACTAGTTTAGCTTGATCACAAACAATAGCTGGTTTGCTAAAATCATACTTAAAAGCGAAAAAAAAAAATTAAGAATTCAAAAAAGATGGAAACGATGGCAAATAAATCTTACTGTTCTTCAAAGTATTTGAGGCTCGTGCCCCTGTGATTTAGGTAATGTACTTATTAGTAATTTTCCTAGGCTTTCCCCAACGTGATTATTGTCAATAAAGATAGGAAGCCCTCCTTATGCCTATGTCTAGATCAAAAGAATGTTAGAATCCATGAAGTTGAGGCTTCCTCAAATCTTATGGTATCCTTTAGATTTGTTATGATCTCCTTTCTATATTGCAAAACACGAATAAAATGTCTATTGTTACCCAGATTTTGTGGTTAACCATTTCGGTCCTCTGCACAATGGGAAAAAATCACAAATCACGAAATATGTTAAAGTCTGAAGTGATCAGATCAAAAGTAAATGAAACTCTATGATAACAAAACAACAAAAAAGTCCTGATGTCTCGGAAAAACGATATAGGGAAAGAAATCATCTGAAAAAATTACAAAACAAAATCTCATAAATCACAGAGACGCGAAAGAAAGTTTAGCAACACATGATATAAAGAACACAGAAAAGTATCCCAACAAAATCATTATTATAAGTAAAACAAAAAAATAAATACTTACAAAATGATTTATTCTCTTTTTCATAGCAGTCAACTCCTCTCTCATACAATAACCTCTCAAAACATATAAGAACAATACAAAGAAAAAGATAAAAAAAAAACTTTAAAACCTCAACCCTAAGAGAGGAAGAGGAAACCTAAGGAAAACTCTAAAAAACTTCTTTATTCATCTCCAACTCTCCTCTTCACCCAAGAATGCTTCAACTAATGACACATATTATATATCTATGTTTGAAGTTGTTGCTAATTTTGAACCTGATTTTACTCCACCTACAATGCAAGAATTAAAAACTTGAATACTCAAAGATGAAGCTGCTACAATCAATGAGATGTTAGAGAAGCAAAGAAGGCATGGAAGTAAATATGAGTGCTCAATTATATCAAATAGTTGGACAAATGAAAAAAATAGAACATTGATTAATTCTTTTGTTAATGGTCCAACTGAACCTTTTTCTTGAACCTCAAGATGGTTTGTCTTAAACCTCTAGATGGTTTTGATGCTATAAAGAGTTGTGAGTTAATATACACTTATTTGGATGACGTGGTTGAGGAAGTAGGAGATAAAAATGTGATGCAAATAATAAGAGATAATGGGTCAAATTATGTGATTGCGGGTAAAAAGATAATGGGAAAAATACAATATACTTACTGGACAGCTTGTGCAACACATTGCACTGACCTAATATTAGAAGATATTACAAAGTTGAAGATTCACGAAAGCACACTTATAAAAACAAACCAAGTTATATTCATTTATAGACGTACGTGGGTTCTTGACTTGATGAGACCATTTATAAAGGAGAGGGAGCTCGTTTGTCTGGCCATCACATAGTTTGCTATAATACATTTGACTCTTCAAAGCATTTACAAGCAAAAACAACCACTTCAGGCAATGTTCTCATAAGCTTAGTGTTCTAGTCAACGGGCTAAAAAGACAGAAACTATAGAAGCTCGAGTGTTTGATCCATATTTTTAGAGTATCTTGCTTATTATATCAAAAGTATTGTGTCACATGTAAATGATCTAAGAAAGGTTGACTCAGAATAAATGACAGCCATGGGTTATATTTATGAGTTAATAGATTCAGTAAAAAAAAATTACTTTGAATTATGTGCATAATGAAAAGAGTTATGGAACTATTTTGAGGAAAATTGATACAAGATTGGAAATCAAGCTTCATAAACCACTACATTCACTTGGTTATTGTTTAAACCCTCAATTTTATTTTGAAGATAATTTTCCTAATGATGAAGAGGTGAAAACATGGGTTAATTGCTTGTCTGGAAAGAATATTGAATTATGAAGATCGCCTTTGAGTTGATAATGAAATAGATTTGTATGATAACTTAAGAGAAGACTTTGGGAGTAGAGTTGTTATGGACTCAACAAATTTAAGATCTCCTTATTGATGGAAAAATGGCACCTATTTAATATAATATTATCATTCAGTTCAATAAAATGGTATCATTGTTGATCCCACACTTATATGAAGTCATTAATTTTGCACATGTATAAAAATACTAGTTTATTGACAATTGCATTGTTTAAGTGTGGTAATCTTATTGAACTGGTCAAGTTAGATTTCAATATCTATTTGGATTAAGTTTATCAATAACTCAATAAATTTTTATGTATTCAATGACTCGAGCAATAAACTAGATGATAACTTGATAATAATTGCTTTGACATATTAAAAATAGTATTGTCAATGTATAAAAAGGTGAAATCGAAAAAGAAAAAGAATTTCTTAGTGAGGCAAGGCGTCAGCCTCAAGAAAAAATAATAATAGCTCGTAAAATTAAACATAAATCATAAATATAACAAACCATAACATCTTAAATAGTAATATAAAATAGAATATCAAAATAAGATGTAAACATTAAAATTTAAAGTGCACATAATTTAAATATGCCACAAGGATCAAGATCCATGGTTATCAAATCATCATTCTGTAAAAACTATCATTCACAGATTATGTGTATTATCATCAAAATCTTGAACTTTCAAATATTTAATATACTCAACATATAAAAAAATATTGAATTTAATATAATTTTAAATAAAATAACAAATTAGTAACATAACTAAATAATCCACTATGTGATATTTCCTTGTGATTTTTTTGAAATTCCAACTCCACTTTGTTTCTTTGTTATAAATGATTATAAAGTAGAAGTTGCTCCAAATTCAGCAGCTCTCTGACCCATTACAATGGTAATATTGATATCATTATTATCATCATCATTCAAGATTATCACTATCCTTAAACTCAAATCCTACTTTTTTTAGTCGTTAAGTATTCATCATTAGAGAAAATATTATTAGCAACTAAAAGATCTATTATAGCACTATCATTTCGTTATTTCTGTAACTTCAAGTGTGCATCTTTCAATTTTTTATCAAACATAATATAAATTATCTTGTTCATTTGACCTGGAGCCAATTGATTTCTTCTTTCTATACAATTGGTTGAATATCTTCTAATTACGCTCAAATGTGAAATCTGAACAAGACTAAGAATGTTCACAGAAAATTTTTTTTCAAACACATCATCTTCAATTTATGCCCATCAACATTCAAGAATAAGTTCAAATAAAATCATTAATATATAAGATAAAAAGCGTAAATATAAATCATGAATTCATAAATTTAAAACTATAGATGAATTAAATTAATTAGGTAAGCATTTCTTGTAGCATGTTTGAGCTGCAGTAAACCCAAATATTCCATTCTTTAAAAACAATCATCAAATTGATCATTCGCTTTAAGATAGTATGCCTTTAGGCCAATTATATCCATGCATACATATAAACTAAACATGAATTTCTATCCATGTGAGAAGTCTTATCATAATAAAATTGAGGATCCCATAACATAGAAATATTGACGTAGTTGTTGATCCCAAAACTCATCAATGATTTTCCATACTTCGTTATAAGCTACTCATTTTTCTCCAAAATTTCTTATTATTTTTTATTTTATATGCTCATAGCTTCATAAATAAATCTTATATTTAGAGCCCTCTCACCATCAACCATGGATAATAACTTTTACTAAAGGCATCGTAGATTTTAAAGCATAATTAACTCTATGCCAAAAATGATCATCTTGTATAATAATCATCGTCACTTATTTTTGTACATGAACTTTTATCTCATTCTTCAAAAGGAAACATAGCCTCCAAAGATTGTTGTAACTCTTTAAATATTTATAAGACTATATAAACAATGATAAACCTTATAACTGCTACTAAATAAGTTTATTTTCTATGAATTTTCTCATCAAGCTTAATACCAAAGAATTATAAAATAAATTTACTTACTATTTTTGTTTGAAAAAAACAAATTTATATTGTAGTAATTGTCTCAATTTCTCAATAAATTAAATCAGGACAATCAGCAACACATGGAGTTCAGTAAATACTCTTCTCTGCAACCTTATAAACACTTGCATTATCCGTCATAACTTGAACAAATAAGCTCTCATCAATTTCTTAAACAACCTCATCAAATATTTTAAATTGCAATTATACATCTTTTACAAAGGTCCATACATGCATCAACAAATTCCAAAAAGAATATCCCATAAAGGTTGTTAATAAGAAAATTTATAATATATCTTTATCTAAAATTTGATCAATGAGCTGATATAATTGTAATGCCTATCTCAACACGTCTTCTTCACTTCACTAATAATTCTAGTTTTTCTAGCCTCCTCATCCAACATCCAATCTCACAGCTCCTACATTCCAGGAAGATGTTGTGACAGTGCCTAGCCTAAGGGAAATCTTGTCTTTTTGTATACATAATGGCAATTTAATCTTTTTTTGTTATTATTATTGTTGGGTATGAATAGATTTATTATGTTCAGGATTAGGTTTATGCATGGGATTATTGTGGTAAGCCTGAGGTCTAGGGTTTGAGAGTTGTAAGAATTAAGAGAGATCGTCTATCTCTACAATTGTAGGTGTTTATCTTTTGTATTTGTGTGATTTATTAGTGTTGTATTGCTTGATTTGGTTTCGGGAAATAAAATTTTTGTTTGCCCTAATTTCAATGGAAAAGAATGCTAACTTCTGCATCATATCATACAAAAAGAATTAGGCCATCCATAATTCCCAACAAAAGTGATGCATATTTATCCAAGGACTCCTAATCACATTAAATGAAATTTTATTCTAATGAAAGCATCTTGCAATCTAAACAGTCTATTTATGTGTATTTTTTCATGAGCTAAAAGAGGAATTATTTTTAAGGGTTAATATTCTCATTTCATCAGCATTCATAAAATCTATCTATTGGTCTTTGAATTAGTCAATTAGAAAAGAACCAATGACTTCCACTGCTAGAATCATCATATTGAAAACAAAAATAAGAATTATTCTCAATTATCTCGAACATATTTATTTATGTTATTTCCTTTGGGATGGCATACTATTTAACATTATTTGTTTTTAACCGACACTTTCCCACATGCTCCAACGTTTGTGTGCAAGTCAATTTATCTTTAAGTTTCTTAACACCACAAGTAATTTGCTAGTCACAAAATTTAAATTTCAAATAAACATAACCATTCTTCGCATTATATGTTATTCATTTCAATTTTCCATTTACGGCATGCTATCGATACTTTCTTATGCATATTTCATCTTGCAACATAGACAATCATGGCATTTGTCATTAGCTAGTGATGTACGAAACTTATGTATAGAACCTTTGGAGGTTGTTTGGGGGTTCGTGCGATATAAATCTATTAAATTGGGTTCTATTATCATCATCATCATCATTAATCCTTATCATAACTCGTTGGAATTGATTTTATATCATTATTTACTAATTAAATTGTATAGTCATAGCATGTGCGTCACTAACTCATTGGGATTGATTTTACAAGTGTTTCACATGTTTCATTTATAATTATTTCATTTGTCGTTTTTTTTTCTAGGCTGAACTTTCCTATTCCATAATTATTTATACTATTAAGTTCATTGTTTTTTCATTAAATGATATCATCATTTTTTTTAATTAGAATGGGTGGTAGCGCCAGAAGAAAAGATCTAGCATAAAAATGTGGAACTCATATTGAAATGCCAGTAAAATGTACACGGAATATATTTATCTGAAATATAAATTTATGATATGAGAATTAAGAGTGATGTTAAGAGATAAAAATCACTTGGCTTGTAATATGTAAATATTGGAGCACGTGAGTGTCATAAAAATTTAAGGAATGTGTTGAATATTTAAAAAATTAGGCCACTATAAAATAAAAAAACAAAAAAAAAATGAAAGAGATAATTAAAAATAATTCTAATTTTGGTTCTAAATATGATTCTAATTATAAAAGTCATTTTTTTCTTCTGATAGAGGAGCTCAAGAACCAATGAATAGATTTATTTTGAATCTGGATGAAGATGAAAATATCAACTCTCAAATAATTCATCATTTAGCTTCTATAAAACAACAAGCCTTTATCCCACTAAGTGAGATCAAATACATGAATTCTTTTTCTTTATTGTGTCCTATTGGGTGCCATATTTTCATTTAATTCTAATATATTAAGATCATTTTTTTGCCCAAGTCTTTTTAGGTCCACCCCTGCCTTTCTTAACCTAAGTCGAATCTAAAATATCTACTCTCCTAACAGGATCATCAGATGGTCTGCATTTAATGTGAACAAGCCATCTAAGATGACTGTCTAATCTTGTTTTCCATTAGAGTGATTGACATTTAATGTGAACAAGCCATCTAAGATGACTCTCTAATCTTGTCTGTCATTAGAGCTACACCAACCCTATCACGGATATATTCATTTCATATTGTCTCTAAGTGTCAAGCCACTCATCTGCCTAAACATTCTCATCTCAGCAACACTTAACTTTATTTTATGCTTCACTCTTAAAGGACAACATTCTGCGTCATAGAGCATTGTAGGTCTCACTACTATCTTATAAAATTTTCCTTTCAATCTAAGCAGTATTTTTCTATCACACAATAGGCCCTATGCATTCATCCACTTCAAGCAACCAACTTGAATTATACTTATAACATCCCCATCTATATCACCATCATTTGAAATATGAACCCGAAATATCTAAAACAATCACACATTTTAATGATTTGTCACCCATAGTTACAACTCTACCACAAGCACTACTACTACTAAAATTATAGTTCATGTATTCAGCTTTAGATCTACTCAAACGAAGCCCTTTAGACTCCAATGTAGACCTCCATAATTCAAGTTTTTTCTAGACTTTTTTTCTAGTCTTATCTACAAGAAAGATATCATCAGCGAAAAGCATACACCTAGGTACATCCTCCTGTAAATGTCCAATAAGAGCATCCATAACTAAAGCAACAGGATGTGGGCCTAAAGCCGATCTTTGATGTAATCCAACTGAAATAGGAAAATACTTGGTCAATCCTCCTGTACAAACACAAGTAACAGCTATAGCATACATATCTTTAATGACTTGAATATAAGTCATATCAACAAATTTCTTCTTTAGAACTCTCCAACAGACTTCTCTTGAAACCTTATCATAAACTTTTTCTAAATCAATCAAAATCATATGTAGATCCTTCTTATTATCTCTACACTTCTCCATCGAACCTCTTAATAAATGTACAACTTTCATAATAGACCTGTCCGGCATAAATCCACACTGATTATGAGAAATCTTTATATCATGTCTTAACATATGTTCAATTACCCTCTCCAATAATTTTAAAGTATGACACATTAATTTATATCCTCTATAATTTGCACACTCTTGAGCATCCCCTTTACTCTTAAAAATGAGGAACAAAATACTCTTCCTCCACTCGAACATCTTTTAGTTTATAAAATAATATTAAAGAGTTTAGTAAGCCAAGAAACTCAAATCTGCTAAATATTTCCACACTTCGATTAGGATACATCAGGTCATACATATTTTCTACCCTTCATTTTCTTTAACATCTCCTCAACTTCTTTTTTACTAATGTGGCAGTAAAAAAAAAAATAATTGATTAATAATAATGTTATTAACATAACAAAGGTCGATCATATTTTCAGAAATTTCATTGTAATGATTATCAAAATAACTCACCCACTTATATTGAATATCTTCATCTAAAAAAAACATTTTTTTTATTTTCAATTTTAATACACTTGAATTAAATCTTTACTCGTCTTTTCTCTTTACTTTGCTAGTTTATACACATATTTTTCATTCTCTTTAGTATTTAATCTATTATAAAGATCACTAAAAATAAGTTTTTTACGTCACAAATTTTCCACATAGATTCCCTACGGGTTCATCTTATATTTTTCTCAGTTCTCTGAGTTTTGACATTTAAACTAATTTTTATAACATAACTTTTTATATTTTATTTTTTCTTATACATTATAATTCTACCACTAATTATTTTTATTTATAAAAACTTTTCTTTTTGATTCTCCAAGTAGAACTTTTGTCACTGGTTAATAGTATTTGCTACTTTATCCCACATAGAATTCGCTTATTCAAGAACATTTCAATTTCTAAAATCTCGAAGTTTACTCATAAAAATAATTTTATTTTGTCTTTTAGTGCCCTTATCTAATTCTATAACAATGTTTTCATCTATTTTTTATTTTATAATTTTCATCTTAAAATCCAAAACTAATAAACGATATTAAATACTTAAATTTTCACTTGGAACGACCTTGCAATCTTTACACACTCGACAATCTCTTTTTCTCATAAGAAAATAATCAATGTGTTTTATTAGATCAAATATTATAAGTAATAATTGTTAACTATTTTTTTTAAATAAAGTATTAGCATTAACAAAATCATAAGTTTAAACAAAATCTAAAATGGTTCTACTATCTTCATTAATCACTCCAAAACCGTAGTCATCATGAATATTTCTAAGAATATCCACCATCTACTGATATGCTCCAATAAAAATTTTCTTTAACAGGTATCATTTATACTAATTATTCTAGATCATTACAAAATTTTCCTTCTGAACCTATTTCTAAACCAATTGAGAAACATAATCACTTATAACATTAAAAATCTTAGTATCGACAACAATTTTTATGACTATAATTCTATCTCCAATTCTATGAATTTCTACAACATTATCTTTCAAACTCTTATCTATAATTACACCTACACAATTTATAGTGTGACTCCGACCTGAAAACCAAAGTTTAAAATCTAAACTATCAATCTCCTTGGCGTTTTCTCCAACCCATTTATTTTCTTGAATACATAAGATATTAATCTTCCTATAAACTATAATATCAATTAATTTCATTAATTTATTAGTGCGAGTGCTTATTTTCCAATATTCTATCCTAATATTAAATTCACGGACTAACTTATTTACCAGCAACCGACCGTAACGTGGGGACCCTTGTTTATTTGACACCACACCCTGACACCAGTGTAGCGGTCCCTGCACACTTTTCACTTTATTCAGGTCATACAACGCGTCACTTTCGGGGGGACGCCCTACCATTTACACAAAGATTTAAAGGATTCATGTCATGACTATTCAATAAATTTTACGTTGGTTGTCAACTATTTAACACAACCCTGCAGTTTTCGCATGAACATAAAAATAAAATCTGTTTAGATATTGCAAGATGCCTCGTGAGAATAAAATTCCATTTAATATGTTCAAGAATCCTTCATAGATTAATAAACTTCGTTCTATTGAAAATTATGACTAACTAGATCTTCCTAGAATGTATGAGCCGTGAATTTTGATGTTGAATGAGGTAAAGAAACAGCCAAAATGTTTTAACATATTGAAAAATATGAGTTGAAACAAAAGCCATAATAATATCAGATGTTTGGTTAGATATTATCCAAAAAGTTTTAATGAATTTTTTTATTAATAATCTTTATGAGATGATATTTTTGAAATATGTTGATCCAGCGGCCTATGTAAAAAATGCATAATTAATATTTAAAATGCTTGATAAAGTTGTTGAAAAAAATGGAGAGTTTACTTGTTCAAATTATTATAAATAATGGAAGTGTTTGTAGGACTACAAACAAAATATTAATGGAAAAAATAAAGCATCTTTATTAGACTTCAAATGTTACTCATAATCTTGAATTATAGTCTTATAAATTTGGACAATTGCTAAAACATAAATCTGCTTTCCTCGAAAAAAAATAATAGCCATCATTGAGTATTAAACTTGAAGAGAAAATTCACATATTAAAAATTATCCGACTAGCAGTTACAAAATTTGACTAGCAGTTACAAAATTTGTTACGATTTATCTAAGCTTGAAAAAATTTAAAGAGCTGTAGTAATCATTGGAGCCTATATTTTCTTCTAAAGAATAGAATAAAAATTTTTTGGCAGAAAAATCAGAAGAAAAGCAAGTTAAGATGACTATTATGAAAGATGAATCTTCCTAGAGTAATATTAATTATTCTCTTAGGAATTATGGGGCCTTTAATGAACATATTAAAAATGGTTGATGGTGATAGGGTGCCCATCATGGGATTTATTTATGAAGCTAGAAACAAAACAAAGGAAAAAATAATAAGAGATTTAGGATGACATGAAAGGGCTCGAAAAGAAATATAAGAAATCATTGATAAATGATCTCGTCAGCTGCATCAAGATTTGCATGCTGCTACAAATTATTTGAATCATTAATTTCATTATAATAAGAACTTTCATGTGAATGAAAAGATTAAGCCTGATTTATATGCATGCAAGAATGGAATTGTCCTACAGGGCGATTATCATAAAACTCTAATTAAATTGAAGATTTTCATTTAAATAATGAATTGTTTGGATTTAGAGTAGCCCAGGCATCCTGCAAAACACGCTCAGCTTGTAAATTTGATTTACCTATAATTTTAAATATATGAGTTTATAATTTATATCTAAGCTTCCTATCTTAATTTATATTACTAAATTTATTTAATCTTATTCTAGAATACTTGTGGGTACAACTTGAAGATGACATGTTTGGACTCAAAATATCTACTGTGAAAGTTCTTATTCTTATTTTTTTAGCTTACACATGTGAGCGAAATTAAAGTATATTCAGTCAATTGCATACACATACGAAGAAATCGATTTGTTGCAAGTCGAATGAAATAATTGAAATTTTTTTTAAAAGAATATTCTTTGAATAAACTTCCTACCAAAATATCCGCCAATACCTTTTTCTCAAATAACTTCAATGGATTGACTTCACGTAGACTTGGAAATTTTATTACTTTGATTTATATATCTCCTGGCAGATCCCATTTGATTTTGACAAATAAATTCATTGGTTGAACTGAATATTGGGTCGATCAAAAGTATGAGCTAAAATTCGGCCTTTTTCGATTAAGATTCTCTCTATCTCACTCTATTATACACACAGCCTCTATGCTTTCTACACTGTTCCCAATGATGTCAACTTCCAATATTCGATATGTAAGATAAAAGGAATATTCTTGCATTAACTATTCAATTTGGCGCATTCACTAATACTTATTATCATATAAAGCAATTGTTGATGGCATGAATTAGCAACATTAATTAAAATATTTTTATTAAAAATTTAAATATATAACTAAAATTCACTATAATACATCATGTATTTATTTTCATGAAGTTAAGTTCTTAGACAAAATAAAGATGATATTTAAAACAAACTTCACATTGAAGGTTCTATATATACGAGGCATGTGAAAATAAGAAAAATATGTATCACAATTTTTAGTGAGCTATAATACATCCCTATAAAATTATAAAGTACAAATTAATCTCAATCATCTAAATAATGAAGCTAAGATTTGTGTTACTTGTCGGTCAACTTTTTGATGGATTTATGAAAATACGATTTTCGAAAATTTAACTTAAATATAAAGTATATAGCCGAATGGATCTCGTTAATCTAATAGTTTGCATAATCGTGTCTCGTACATTGAATACTACACATTCCGAGAGATAAGTGTAGACCCCAACGATAAACCCAATCTTGCAAAATAAGAGATTTGTGACATCCATTTGGTCTGCGAACTATTTATTTGTGACCGACAAGTTCCCGTATCTAATACAAAGATTAAATAAGGTTTACTTTATCTATGTTCCAAGTTCTCTATAGAAGCAAGCCCCTATAGTTAATTACATCTTAAATGACGGGGGTCACTTTAAAAAACTCTCGATAATGATCAAAGATACTAGTCTTCAAGAATTTGAGATTTATGTTTTCACGGTAGGACGTGGAAAGGCAAGTGGGAGTCACTTAAAGGAACAGTTATTTTCAGGAGTTCAAAGAAAGTAAAAGGTAGAAAACGTCACAGATCCTGAAGAGAAACCTCAGTGACTTCCCAAACTATCCTAATTTGTGGTTGTGTTTTGGAGAGAATGTTATTTGAGTGTTTAATTCTGTCAATTTTATTATTTGGGACTTACACTTGCATAACAACTAATTATGCAAATAGCCCGCAGAGATAAGAGGTGTTACGTCGTTTTGAACGACAACCTCGGAATCTAAGGCGAGTTAAGACTTATAATACTCAGTATGACTGTGCAGAAGCCTAAAAGAGGGTGAGGATTTACATCGCGCTGGGCGAGCTACCTCGAAATCCTATGTGTTCTTTATACTAGGAAAGTTTAGCTGGTGTAGACTTGTTTTGCTGTTGTAGAATGACGACCACATCCACTTGTAAACCGCTCCAAACTCCTTGCAGTGCTGCCAACGAAGTTGCTCCAAGCTCCTCGTCGAAGCGGGTTTAAGTTTTTTAATGTGTCAAGTCATGATATCAAATCAAATGTTTCCTAAAGTTATGATCATTTAAATACTATAGGGGATGTTAAAGTTGATTAAAGCGACACCGGTTAGGATCCCACGATTCCCTCGTTCCGGTATCACTGTTTTCTTTTGAGCTTACTTAGTTTAAACGAGTTGCGAAACTCATTTAAATCAGGGAGATCTCGTTAACAACCGTGGGTTACCTCCACCGAGGGACTCTCATAAATCCAAAAGTACGTGTTATGTTTTTTTTTTTCCGTTTTGTTTTGAAAATGTTTAATTTTAAAAAAAAAATGTTTTATTTTGAAAATTAAATTGTAACCAGCACCTGCATAATGTGTTAAAACAAGAGTAAATCGCAATGGTAAAACAACAGCAAATAAAATGTACTTGTGTACGTGGCGTTTCTGCTGCAGCTATCCCTATTACATGTTTGGCTCACAAAGCATAATATAATTTTATAGGGAATTGAAATATATTGCAGAGAAAAATAGAAAAAGGTAAGCAGTAGAACAAGTCGTAACAACTAAAAACCCCAAACAGGTGATCCTAAGATTTCCTACAACTTCTGACTGCAAATAGCGAGCTAGTACGGTGATCCTACGACCTCCTACGGCTCTGAGCAACAACTAGCAAGTGTATATGGCAATTCAACGACTTCAAATAGCAGCTAGGAACTTCGAATAGCACCTGTATGACTTCCTACTAACACAAACAGCGGTGGGCAGCACTTAAGTGGCTTCCTACGGACCCAAGCAGCGGTGGGCAGCACCTACGTGGCTTCCTACGAACCCAAACCAAAGTGGACAGCACCCAAACATCAATTTTGAGTCATGAGTAGCCACCTACAGTAGTCATAAACTTCCTACAGCCTTCAAACAGGTTTCTGCAGTAGCCTACAGCTATCGGCACCTCCAAACAACAAGCTTACAGCAATGGACAGCGCCCAAACATCAACTTTAAGCCATGAGCAGCCACCTACAGCAGTCCTAAGCTTCCTACAGCCTTCAAACAGGTTTCTGCAGCAGCCTACAACTATTGGCACCTCCAAACAACAAGCTTATAGCAATGGACAGCGCCCAAACATCAATTTTAAGCCATGAGCAGCCACCTACAGCAGTCCTAAGCTTCCTACAGCCTTCAAAACAACTTCTCACAGCGATTCTACACCTTGAACGACTCTTGCAAACTTTCAAACACACTTCCAAGCTTAAGAACAGCAGCTATGAAGGGAAAACAATGCTTATGAAGCTTCCTATCACTCCAAACAGCGATTAGGAACTTAGGACAGCAACTCTACAGCTTCCTACGAACCCAAACATGGCTTTAGAGTCTTGGACAGCAACCTACAGCTCCCCTATACTCCAAACAGTGGCTATAAAGTGCAAACAGCAGAGGAAACATCATCGAAAACAATCCCAAAAAGGCAATTTACACGTCCCCAAAATCTCTCTCTAAAACAGCGAATGCAGTGCCCAAAACAGTCCTAAAATAGTGACAAAAAGCCTCCTAAAAAATGTGTAAAAGCCTGCAGCGAAATCAGTCCCAAAACAGTCTTAAAACAATCCTAAAACAGTTCTAAATAGTCCTAGAACAGTCCTAAAATAGTCCTAAAACAGTCTTAATACAGTCCTGAAAAAGTTCTAAAACAGACCTACAAACCAATGATATTTTAACTTCAGAATCTGTCGATCCAGAAACAGTGGTTGTTAAAACAAGTCAAGTATCAATTGTAACTGAGGTAAGAGTTAAAATTGTGATAAAGTTGCTAGCAATAAAATTGTGTAAGTAGTAAGCAGAAACTGTGCAATATAATTCTTTTTGCAGGGAGCTGAAATCTAAGCTGATAGACTCCCATAGAGTTATTTAGAAACCACCCAGAAATGCAGTGGTAATCTCCAGTACGAATTTAGTTTTGTGCATCAAAACATTGTTGTGCTGAAACTGGATGATACATTGGTGTCTTCCTGCTTTACTTCCGTTACCAGTGAGGAAGAAAGGAGGCGAAGGGCTTCGATGCAGGGAGGTTGAGGCGAGTGGGGTTCCTGGTCGCACGATCGAAGAAGAGGGGAGAATTTTTTTCCCGCAAGAGAAAGGAGCAGGTGAGTGCTATGAGGCGAGCGTGAGGAGTCGAGCGGCGTCTAGTCGTGAGGGAGATCGAGCAGAGAAGCAGGATCGAGCGCTTCGGTTCTTCCTTTCGAGCGGGATCGAGCAGTGAAGCGAGATCGAGCAAGGGCTTCGCTTGGGAGAGTGAGGCGAGCGGGCTCGAGCAGAGGAGCGGGGGTCTTCAGTGTAAATGGAGTCTAGCGCTTCAATTCGCTGGAAGGAAGAGTCCTGTCGAGCGAGGGAGACGAGCAGGAGTTTCGTTCGGGAGAGCTAAGCGGAAGTGAGGGGGAGAGAGGAGCTCGGGAGAGGCAAAGGAGGAAGATGAGCGAAACAGGGGGTCTTCGGCTAGTGAGAGCAGGAAGCCGAGGCTCCTGTGCCAAAGACCCCCGCTCCTCTGCTCAAGCCCGCTCGCCTCACCCTCCCAAGCGAAGCCCTTGCTTGATGTCGCTTCTCTGCTCGAGCCCGCTCGACAGGAAGAACTGAAGCGCTCGATCGTGCTTCTCTGCTCAATCTCCCTCACGACTAGACGCCGCTCGACTCCTTCTCACGCTCGCCTGATAGCACTCACCTGCTCCTCTCTCTTGCGGAACAGAAATTCTCTGCTCTTCTTCGATCATGCGACCAGAAGCCCCACTCGCCTCAACCTCCCTGCATTGAAGCCCTCCGCATCCTTTCTTTCTTGCTTGTACCGGAAGTAAAACAGGAAGACACCAATGCATCATCCAGTTTCAGCACAATAATGTTTTGATGCACGGAACTAAATTCGTACTGGGTTTTACCACTGCATTTCTGGGTGGTTTCTAAATAACTCTATGGAAGTCTATTAGTTTAGATTTCATCTCCCAGCAAAAAGAATTATATTGCACAGTTTCTGTTTGCTACTTCTTACACAATTTTATTGTTAGCAGCTTTAGCGTCATTTTAACTCATATCTCTGTTACAATTGAGGTTTGGCTTGTTTTAACAGCCACTATTTCTGGATCGACAGATTCTGAAGCTAAAATTTCATTGGTTTGTTGGACTGTTTTAGAACTGTTTTAAGACTGATTTAGGTTTGTTTTAGGACTGTTGTACGACTATTCTAGGATTGTTCTGGGACTGCTTTAGAATTGTTTTAGAACTGTTTTTAGGACTTTTAAGACTGTTTTGGAACTGTTTTCGCTGCAACTTTTACACATTTTTAGGAGGTTTTTGTCACTGATTTAGGACTATTTTGAGCACTGCATTCGATGTATTAGATAGAAATTTTGGGGACGTCTAAATCGCCTTTTTGGGACTGTTTTCGAGGAGGTTTCCTCTGTTATTTGCACTTTATAGCAGTTGTTTGGAGTATAGAAGTGTTGTAGGCTGTTGTCCAAGGCTCCAAAGCCGTTGTTTGGAGTATAGAGGCGCTGTAGGCTGCTGTCCAAGGCTCCAAATCTGTTGTTTGGAGTATAGGGGCGCTGTACGCTGCTGTCCAAGACTCTAAAGTCGTTGTTTGGGTTTGTAGGAAGCCGTAGAGTTGTTGTCTGAAGTTCCTAATCGTTGTTTGGAGTGATAGGAAGCTTCGTAAGCACTGTTTGTCTTTCATAGTTGTTGTTTTTAAGCTTGGAAGTGTGTTTGGAAGTTTGCAAAAGCCGTTCAAGGTGTAGAAGCGCTGTAGGAGGCTGTTTGAAGTCTGTAGGAAGCTTAGGATTGTTGTAGGCGGTTGCTCATGACTTAAAAGTGATGTTTGTGTGTTGTCCACTTTGGTTTGGGTTCGTAGGAAGCCACATAGGTGCTGCTCACCGCTGTTTGGGCTCGTAAGAAGCCACCTAAGTACTGCCCACCGTTGTTTGAGTTCGTAGGAAGCCATACAAGTGTTATTCGAAGTTCCTAGCTGTTATTCAGAGTCGTAGGACTGCCTTATACACTTGTTAGTTGTTTCTCAGAGCCATAGGAGGTCGTAGGATCATCATATTAGCTTGCTAGTTGCAGTCAGGAGTTGTAGGAAACCTTAGGATCACCTGCTTGGGGTTTCTAGCTGTTGTTACGACTTGCTCTATTGTTTACCGTTTTTTGCTATTCTCTGCAATTTATTTAAATTCTCTGAAATATATATTATGTTTTATGAGCTAAACATGCAACAAGGATAGCAGCATCAGATACGCCACGTACACAGGTACATTTTATTTGTTGTTATTTTACCATTGCGATTTACTCTTGCTCTAACACATTATGCAGGTGCTGATTACAATTTTATTTTCATAACAAAATATTTTTTTAAAAAAAATTAAACAACATTTTCAAAACAAAACAAAAAAAAACATAGCACTTCCTTTTGGATTAGCACTTTCTGTTGGATTTACGGGAGTCCCTCGGTGGAGGTAACCCACGGTTGCTAACGAGATATCCCAGATTTAAATGAGTTTCGCAACTCGTTTAAACTAAATTCAAAAGAAAATAGTAATACCGGAACGAAGGAACCGTGGGATCCTAACCGGTGTCGCTTTAATCAAATTTAACATCTCCTATAGTATTTAAATGATCACAACCTTGGGAAACATTTGATTTGATATCATGACTTGACACATTAGAAAACTTAAACCCGCTTCGACGAGGAGCTTGGAGCAACTTCGTGGGCAGCACGGCAAGGAGCTTGGAGCGGTTTACAAGTGGATGTGGTCGTCATTCTACAACAGCAAAACAAGTCTACACCAGCTAAACTTTCCTAGTATAAACAATGCATAGTATTTCGAGGTAGCTCGTCAAACGCAATGTAAATCCTCACCCTCTTTTAGGCCTCTGCACAGTCATACTGAGCAGTATAAGTCCTAACTCGCTTTAGGTTCCGACGTAAAACCTATTATCTATTTGGGTTATTTGCATAATCAGTTGTTATGCAAGTGTAAGTCCCAAATAATAAAATTGACAGAATTGAACACTCATATAACATCCTCTTCAAAACACAGTCACACATTATGATAGTTTGGGAAGTCACTGAGGTTTCTTCTCAGGATCTGTGTTATTATCTTTGGACTACTCAAAATAACTGTTCCTATTTGAGTCAGTTCCAATTGTCTTTCCACGTCTTACCTTGAAAACCTAAAACTCAAATTCTTGAAGACTAATACCTCTTATCATTATCGAGAGTTTTCTCAAGTGACCCCCATCATTTGGGATGTAATTAACTATAAGGATTTGTCTCTATAGTAAACTTGAAACCTAGGTAAAATAAACCCTATTTAATCTTTGTATTAGATAGGAGAACTTGTCGGTCATATATAAAAGATTTGCAGACCAAATGAATGTCACAAATCTCTTAGTTTGCAGGATTGGGTATATCATTGGGGTCTACATTTATCTCTTGGAATGTGTAGTATTCAAGGTACCAGGCATGATTATGCAAACTATTAGATTAATGAGATCCATTCGATCTCATTTTCTAAAAATTTAAAACACTACTTTCATAATCTAAACTATATACTTTATATTTAAATTAAATTTTTGAAAA
This sequence comes from Phalaenopsis equestris, assembly GCF_001263595.1. NCBI lineage: Eukaryota > Viridiplantae > Streptophyta > Magnoliopsida > Asparagales > Orchidaceae > Phalaenopsis > Phalaenopsis equestris. The sequence goes on along the minus strand of NW_018219175.1, from coordinate 36,436 downwards.
TCGTATTTTCACAAATCCATCGAAAAGTTGACTGGCACTACTATGATTGTCAGACAATAAGGGAAGGATGAAGTGATAATTACAAATCTCAACAATCATATGACATGCATAAAAACCATTCTATCAAATCTACAAATGCAAGTAATAGCCTTAAGGCATTAATAGAAATCCGACATTTTTGCTCATATCACACAAAAAATCCATCTTATAGCTTGATTTTCAACTCCAGTGGCATAGTTAATGATGGCTAAGGGCTCCATTCCTCCACTCACCAATCATCTCTACGGATGACATGAGCTAACATGAATATTGGATACAATACATTTTGTTTCTCAACCATGAAATTAGTTGGAGAACCAAAATACCTTCAACTATATGCATTTTCATCTAAATGGATCTCAAAGAAGAGATATCCCTTACATTCATCATAAATCAAAATAAAAGTAGCATTTTTTCCACCCTGAATGCTATAAATACCACCTCCTAAGAGAAAGTAATGGCACTCATAGTTCTTATTCTTCCCTCCAAATAGATGACCGCTCTCCTCCAAGCTCTTGCTCTTCATCCTTAATTGGAAACACTACTGAATTTTTTTAAATTGTAATTCACCTTCGGAACAAGAGTGTTTACGAGTCTTCTTAGATAAAATATTTAAGTTGGCTTGTTGACCTCTTCTATTGTAGATTATGTGAAAGATATGATATTAAGCTCAAGCCCACAAATCCCAATTCCACCAACATTTAAAGTTTGTTTTTGACATGTAATGGCTTGGCATCATATGTGAGAATCAGGACATAATTGAAAATTGGTGAAACCCAAACTTATCAAACACATCGCAAAACAAGGGTTTACCAAACCTTTTGAAGATTAAAAATGGTCAACTCTTATTTTCACAATCCTGCTAGAAAAGCTCACCGCTTGTGTAAGGGCCATCTAGGTCATTTAAAGAAAACAAGATGACACTAAATCCACATACAACAACTTTAATTCAAGAATGACAGCATATGTTCTAGCCTACCCCCATCATCAATCTTAAAAAGAAATCAAAGATGTAAAATTATCATCCATACCTAATTATGGATTCAATATCTGCTCCTAAGCTGACAATATTTCACGCACAACTTTATACAACTACGATGATCACTCCCAAGTAGACATCACTGCATGTTTCGTTATATATTGTTTTAGTGTCTGCTCCTCAGTTGATAATATTAATTAAGCCTCTTTACAGGTTTTGATGCTTAATTCTCAACTGGCATAAACCAACATCATTGTCTGCATCTCTTTACAAAGCTTCAGTTTACACTTACCATTCGACATTAAGCAACATTGTTGCTCGTACCTCTATGCTTCTTTGATATCTGATCCTCAACAAACATCATAGTTTTCACCTCAACATAGCTTCAATACTGCAACCTTAACCAGCATCATTGCCTGAAATTTCACACAACTCCAATGCTCACAAATCAGCTATTATCATCGTCTGGACAAGATTCTCACAAAATCAACAAGGGTAGCTACCAAAGAGCAATCTATAGAAGGGTCGGAAAGTAAACAAGACTTCCACCACTTTAAAAGCCCATGAAGCGACTACTAATGAGTGCGCCCTACATGGAACATATTGATAGACAGAGCTATCAAAAAATGTCTCCAAGAACAGTTCACAAATAGCAAGCCTTAGGAGAATAATGAGCAATTAATATATTTATCATCTCAAATGACCTTGCAGTGAATCCTAATGAGTGCCAAAGAGAACTCAATGTTAAATATTGTTCACACTAAGAGTCCCAAAGATGCACATAAGCCATGGATGGGTCGACAAGTTGACACGGACTCCACTTCAAATTCTTAAAGAGTGTAGCCCAAAAAGCTCCAAATGTTAGATAAGCTCCTCACTAAAAGTTCCAAAGCTCTCAAAGAGTGGGCTTCGAATGAGTATGAATAAAGATACGGCCTCCAAATCAAATTTGAATTTGTAACATGACCAAGAAAAGGCAAATTTAATATTTTGAAACGTTAATTATTTCATGGTGAGCTCTCTTCACAATTTATTCACTATGTTCTACTAATTTAGAAAGCAATTATTTATATTATTTAAACAAAATAATTACATAAACCAAATAAACTAAATATTCAATCTCTTTCTTGTTCTTTCAAAATAATATGATATTTAAATATGATTGATAAGCAAATTAAATAATGTGATAAGTTAATTTTATTTTATGCATGTAATTTTTTTTCAAACTGAATCGGCTAATACAAAATACTTTTCAGCTAGATTTTCACAATAAGAATTAATTTTTTATGAAAAAGAAAAGGATTGCAAATTAAAGAATAGTGGTTCCGCCACCCAACAGGATATGTTCTCTTAGAATTTTTACTAATGTCTCCTTTGCTAATGCAAGGTGGAAGACCTCTCACCTTCATTGCTAACGGAGTCACCCTATACTTCAACTAAAAGCAAAACGCATAAAACTCTAAACATAACTTGTTTGATAATAATGTACACTTCAAGGCGTGGTACAGACCATTCCTAGCACAACATGCTGGTTAATCAACCTTTTACAAGAAATCTACAATGATCTCTCTCTTTAAATCAAAAAATAAGCTCATAATAGTCAAATTCTCAAGCTTAAGGACCAGAGATTTATGAGAGAAAGATGAGAAGAACAGCAATTTCTCCCCTTCTATTTTCTCTCTCTAAAATATCTCTTTAAGGGTTTGCAAGGAAGAATTGAATTTTAAACTGACAACCACAATAATAATAATCCCAAGACAATAATCATTCCAATGGTCTTTCACTTTAAATAAGAAAAAAAGTAAGCTCTTAATAGTCAAATTCTCAAAAATCAAAAATTTATAAGAGTAAGAACAGCAATATCTCCCCTTCTATTTTTAAAAATCTCTCTTTAGGGTTTGCAAGTTAAAATTGAATTTTAAAAGACAGCCACATTAATAATAATCCCATCAAAATAATCATTAGCCTCCACATTAAGAAAATCCCCAATTAACGTTGATTATAACTTAATCTGTAAATTACTGATTGATCATACCATTCAATCATAATCATTGGGGATGATCAGTTTATTTTTTTATTATATAGCCGACTAAATATTAATAACACATGTAAATTAAATTAAATTAATATATCATATAGTATGATATGGGTCATACAATATGACTAACTTAATTATTGAAATTGTAATTTGATGCAAATTGATTCTAATGATATAATTCGAATTAATGCATATCATACAATACACTCCACATCATAAAATACTATCATAATATTAATTTTTTATTTATTAATCTCTTAACTAACAAAATTGTTTGAACTACTTTGAACATGTAATAGAACCTGATCAAACAATACAATCACAATTTGTACTATACAGATAGTTTTGGATTTTCTAATAATACTAATAGCTTGATTTAGTAAATTTTCAAGTTTAAATAAGAATGTGAATCATCTTAATGTCCCAAATACCTTAAAATACAATAATATTATTACTTCAAAAAATATAATAAAATATTTGTGCTTAAAGTTTGTTATCACAGCTCTTTTTTTAGGGAAAATTGTTATTACAAGACTGATTGAGTTCTCTTGAGCTAATCAGGTCACTAGCCTCACTTGAATAATAAAAGCACTTTAATGTCATTTTAATGTTAATTTTCATTTTTAGGCTTGACTTGAAGAACTTGCGCTCACTCATGTACTAACCTTAAATAAAATTGTTAGTAGTTACCAACTGATATTTTTCATTATTAAAATTATAATTATAAGCTTAAGTTCATAGGGTTAAAAAAAACCCTTATGAGTACTCATCAGTCAAGAACCCCAAAAGGGCAACCACCAAGCAAAGCAATGGAGATTACCCCAACTCTCTTGAGTCTATAAAGACCACTTAAATTTATCAAGGTCTTAAGTGAAATATCAAATCTTTTATATCCATTTAAGGCCATTAAAGGAGGTAACATAACTCATAAAAACCTACGAATGCTCTTATGATTTAAAAATATGGAGAAAAAGGAAAAGCTCTATACTTTCAAAGACTGCATACCACTTGTGAAGGCAAATGAGAAGTTTGACTCTTCATACATCTCTGTCGCCTAAGCTAGCTATATCACCTGCACCTCTACATATGACAATGATATTCACAACAACAGTTGTGATGCCCGCGCCTCTTTATGAAACTATATTGCCCCACCTAGCTGCACCACTTACACATCTTAGTGACCCAAATATCCATGTTGTTTTAATCTCAACCAACAAATCTATTTGAACACTCCTTAGTCAGTTACAATACTAATGATACTGCCTCAGCATACACTAATGAAACAATCAGTAAGACTTAATCACTTTCAAAAAGCTTTAAAACTCTGTAAGAGAATATGCAGCAATCAAGGAATGTCAAGAATGCCAAAACTAGAGCTCTTGAATTTAGTTTAGAAACTTCACACCACAGCATTAGTTCAAGATCTCTCCTAAATAGAAATCTAGAGAATGCTTTCTGATGTTCAAGGAGTGTTATAGTTAAGGGAATCTTAATCAAAACATCTTCCTTTTTCTTATAAATAGAAATAAATAACATGATTAACTTTAAGACTAATAATCCATCAAGTTCTCTGTACAATATTTACCTTCACTAGACTTTCGCCCTTAGACATGTTCACATATTAGCCTCGAATGAGTAAAAACAATCCAAGGAGGATTTTATCTCAACATAAACTCAAACTCATCTACACAGCCAATTAATTTTTGACCCATGTTGGACTTCTAAAATGCCCTAGGGTGGGGTCGCGTGTTGGCTCTAAAAAGGATTTGATCTCAATAAAAATTCATATGAATTTTTATGTGCGACTAATACTTAAAATTCCACACTCGACTTATGCCCAGAACAATGGACACATATCATCCCCAAAAGAACCAGATATATCCAAAGAGAATTTGATCCCCATATAAAATTTATGTGCAAGCATTGTAAGTTGATCTTATTTAAATCCATCCAAGAAAATTTTGATCTCAACATTTTCTTGTAGGTATCTAAATTGCAGCTTGATCTTACTCAAATAAGCCCAAAGAGGATCACTCTCCACATTAACTCATATGAATCATCATGTGGCTTAATATCACTCAGATCAAAACAAGGATGATTTGATCTCCAAATTAGCCTATATGCAACTGCATTACAACTTGGTTCGATTACATAATCCCCAGCAAGACTTCTCTCCTTGAACATGGCAAAGGAAATAACCCCAAAAGTGAAAAGCCAATCTCAACAGACAAAATATTCAGAACAACACAACCTAACAATAGCTTGAACAGCCCTTAAGAAGTTTAAGTCTACACGTAGGTTGTGATTGTCAAAATTAACTTGAACTAATAATTTGCAAAGATTAGTAGTAATCCTAAAAGGAAACAACCATTAAGGAAAAACATGGTCACTAACTAAACAATGAAAAAAGCTCAAACTACAATCATACAATTATAGTACTTACAATGCTTTCCCCTCTCCCATCAGGAGTTAAGCAAGGGCTTACCAGCTCAACAAGCTTGGACGGCAATTGAACATCCGTCCAACATCAAGTAAAGGCTTAGAAGTATTCCTCAAGACTTAACTATTCTATTTATAAGAAGGTGGCACAATATGAAGAATTAATTATCACACTCCTTTGCCGCTGGAAGATGAATAACAGCCATCAAAAGAGAAGCCTACTTTCATCCATTTCAACTTTTAATCATGAAATAAGGTATCTTAAACTAAACCTCTCCAAAAGACATTGAGAAGTAATGCCCTGAATGAATATTGTATCTCATTTGTGAAGACAACATCAGAACATCACACTTCCAGTCTTCCTTTCCATAATCTCTTCCATCATTTTGGGGCACCTGAATGTCAATTAATTCAAAGCCAAATCTTAGTGATTGCAACTTGCTTCTTCCCCTCCCTCTCCCCAACTTCACACCCTTGGACTAATTGAGTACAAAGGATTCAAAGTCGTGTCCGCGATCACTGAAATCCTTTGCCACGCATAGAAGAGAAACCTTTGGAATGAGCAAAATCCCACAAATATGACTATATGCAAAGAAATCAATAAGGGCAAAGACTTTAATTCAAGGGAAAGAAAGGACAGAAAGAAAATTTGATTTCTACCAATGCTTGAAGAACCCTATGGATTATAAGAAGGTCAAACCAGTGCTCCCACCAAACAAGCCTAGATTACACTTACCGGTACCAAACATAGTTTGTGCCCATAGTTGACACTATCCAACTATAACTTGGTGCAAGATTTTCAAAGTTGGACCGGATATTGAACTGAAAGATAAGGAGGTTCAAGGTTAGAAGGTTGAACAGAGGTTGAACTGGGTGACGCCATAAATATAAAAAACAAGATAATAGAGAGATGAAATCAAATAGCATAAAGTCACTTAAAAATTTAATCATTTTATGTGAAAGAAGGACCATTACAAGCCAAATTCATCACTTGGTAGATGATTATTGATATTGTGATGTGCTAAGTAATACTTTTTCGGTGGTACTAAAATCTTCAAAGTGCAAGCATTTTCTTTATTAACAATCATGTGATTCATTTATCTATTATCTTTAGAATGAAGTAATCAAGAAGTCAAGTCGGTCTATCATTTATTCTCATAATGTTCGTTAGAAGTCTAGCATGGAATCATTTTACTGAATGTAGATGTATTGAAGAAACAGTATGTGTTTGCATTGTGGAGCATTATATAAAGGTGGGGGTATAAATAGAATGAAGCAGTACCTTGTTGTAGTTAAGGGCAATATTGCTCAATGCAAGAAATTTTCACATGATATTTAATTTCTAAGAAGAAAAAAGATGTTAGCTGGAGCCCGATTAAATCAGCAAACCGCCTCCCGCTCCCGCTCTCCCTGATCGCAAAACATCGCGACCCCGCTCCCGCTCCTCTGTCGCGAAGCGTCGTGATTCCTCCCGCTCCCTCTCGATCGCGAACAGTTCCCGCCTATTCCCATTCCCGCCTTCCCTGTTTCCGCGAAGTGAAGCACCTCTTTGCTTATTATAAGTCGCGAACAGAACAGCAAGGTCGGATTGTCTCTCCGGTTTGCGGTTCTTCCTTTGGTGGCTTACGAAGGAGAGGAGAGATAGATAGAGGATAGAGGAAGAAAGTATTGCAAAATATCGCAGGTCTCTCCTTCAAATTTAACACGGCCTCTTTTGCGTTTTTCTTCGGGCTTCCTTAGGGTAGAGGATAGAGGAAGAGAAGTGCAAACAAGGAAGAGAAGTGCAAACAGTAGTTCCTTGTGGCAGAAGGAAGAAGAAAGAAGAAGAAGATTGTTCTCCCTTGGCTTCTTCTTTGTGGCTTGTGTCAAAAGAGAAATTGGGTTTATTTCTCTTGTAATTTTATCTTCTTCGGTGTAACTCGGTTTGGAGAAAGAAGAAGAGAGAGCAATGGAGTGAAAGAGTTCGCTCTTGTAAGTCGAGACGATCGACTGGTGTAAATTCGTCTAGTAGTAAAATCCTATATGCAACTCCGTGGACGTAAGCAATTTACCGAACCACGTAAATCTGTGTTCCGTTGTGTTACTGCTTTTTGGTGTGATTATTCTCGTTCTATTTTTTGCTTCGTCAAAGATCATTCTCCTATTTTATTTCTATATATACCTCAATAACTGGTATCAGAACTTTATTTTAGATCTGAGGAAGAACAATAGTTACAGATGAAGTGAGGGTTTTAGGGATCGAGAAATTTGATGACACAGATTTTGGTTATTGGAGGAAGCAGATAGAGGACTATCTCTATGGGAAGAAACTTCATCTTCCGTTATTGGGAAAAAGACCTGAAAGGATGGATGAGGCTGAATGGAATTTGTTGGATCGACAAGTTCTGGGGGTTATTCGATTGACCATATCGAGGTCCGTTGCACACAACGTTGTCAAGGAGAGGACGACTGCAAATCTTATGGCAATCTTATCAGGTATGTATGAAAAGTCATCAGTGAATAACAAGGTATACTTGATGAAGAAGTTATTCAACTTGAAGATAGCAGAAAATGTTTTTATTGCTCAACACCTGAATGATTTCAATATTATCACAAATTAATTGTCTTCTGTTGAAATTGATTTTGATGACGAGATACGTGTGCTGATATTGTTCGCATCGTTGTCAAATAGTTGGGAAGCCATGAGGATGGCAGTTAGCAGTTCTGCAGATGAATATAAATTAAAATGTGATGATATTTGTGATTTGATTTTGGCTGAAGATGTGCGTAGGAAAGATTCTGGCGAGATCTCATGTTCGAATTTGACACTGAATGTTGATTTCAGGGGGAGATGGCAAGACAGGAAACTCAAATAGAAGGAGATCAAAATCAAAGTCTAATTAGCAGACAACCTGCTGAAATTGTGGCAAGGCTGACCGCATAAAGAGGAACTGCAGGAATCCCAAGAATATGGAGAATGATAGCGCAAATGTGGTATCTGAAGAAGTACAGAATGCATTATTGCTAGAAGTTCATAGTTTTGTTGATAATAGAAGTGAAGAGGAGATTGGATTCGGGGCACTGTTCCACAGAAAGATAGTGAAGAACCACAGAGCAATGAAGAAATCTTGCAAGAAGAAAATTGGAGCAAGTGGGAGCTGGCAGAGCATCCATCAAGGAAGAAGGCATTACACAAGTGTGTGCATCAGGTGAAGACTGCGCTTGATGACAGTAACAGGTGCAAGGCTAGACTTGTTGAAAAAGGCTTTCAACAGAGGCAAGATATTGACCAGCAGTGGAAGTTGTAAGCAGAGACAAGGGTAATCCAAGAAATAGCTTGGAGGTGCAAAGCTATGTTAACCATGTTGATATGTTGACTGATAGTTTTACTCTTTAAAAACTAAAGTTGTGCACAGCTTCAGTTGGTCTTCTGGTGTGAAGACAAGGGTATTGAGTTGTAGAGATGGGAGATTCATGTTTGAAGAAAAGGGCGATACCGCCAGTAAAGGATATCAGTTTGAGGAAGAAGATGTTGTAGCTTGTGTATCGGTTTCCAAGTGGGATATTGTTAGCTGAAGCCCGATTAAACCAGCAAACTGCCTCCCGCTGCAACTCCTGATTCCCGCTCCCGATCGCGAAACATCGCGACCCCGCTCCCGCTCCTCTGTCGCGAAACCTCGTGATTTCTCTCGCTCTCGCTCGGTTGCGAACAGTTCCCGCCTACGCCTGTTCCCGCCTTCCTTGTTTCCGCAAAGCGAAGCACCTCACTTATTATAAGTCGCGAACAGAACAGCAAGGTTGAATTGTCTCTCCGATTTGCGGTTCTTCCTTTGGTGGCTTACGAAGGAGAGAAGAAGAGATAAATAGAGGGATAGAGGAAGAAAGTATTGCGAGGTATCGCAGGTCTCTCCTTCAAATTTAACACGGCCTCTTTTGTGTTCTTCTTCAGGCTTCCTCGAGATAGAGGAAGAGAAGTGCAAACAGTAGTTCCTTGCGGCAGAAGAAAAAAGAAAGAAGAAGAAGATTGTTCTCCCTTGGCTTCTTCTTGGTGGCTTGCGTCAGAAGAGAAATTGAGTTTATTTCTCTTGTAAACTTATCTTCTACGGTGTATCTCGGTGTTGAGAGAGAAGAAGAGAGAGCAACGGAGTGAAAGAATTCATTCTTGTAAATCGAGACGATCGACTGGTGTAAATTACTGAAGTAGTAAAATCCTCTGCAACTCCGTGGACGTAGGCAATTTGTCGAACCACGTAAATTTGTGTGTTCCGTTGTGTTATTGTTTTCTGGTGTGAATTTTCTCGTTCTATTTTTCGCTTCGTCAAATATCGTTCTCCTATTTTATTTCTCTATATCACAACAAAAGAGACAAAAAGATAGAAAAAGTGTATACTTATGTAATGAAACTATCACTATGAATGAAAAAAAAAGTTTTTCATTATTTAAATCTTCAAAATTCAACTGCACGAAAAAAAATCCTAGATAAAGAAAGAAGTAGATGACATGGATAATTATTTTTCTTCTAGAACTAATCCTGGATGGTAACCATCTTTATGAAGTGTTTTTGCATAAAAAAAGTGTGACAAAAAACTTATTTGGCAATTTTTGTGTTTTCTTTATAGTTGGAATCATTCGAATACTTTATATTCTTTTTATGCTTAAAAAATAATTAATACAATAGCTACAGTTGATAATGGGTTTCAATTAAGTTTATATCACAATAAGAGAGTTAATTTATTACCAAATTGCAAAAAGGTGTGAACGCTTTAGATATCCCAGGTCAACTGTTCAAATTAAAGGTGATAAAAATGGGAATGTTATTAGCAAAATTCAAGTTGGTTGATTGAAGTGGAGGAATGCTTCAGGCCTATTGTGTGATAGAAAAGTACTACTTACACTAAAGGGGAAATTTTATAAAATGGTGGTGAGACCTGCATTGTTCTATGGCAAAGAATATTGGCCTTTAAAAGAGAAGCATAAAACAAAGTTAAGTGTTGTCGAGATGAGAATGCATAGGTGGATGAGTGGCTTGATACTTGGAGACAAAATGTTTGGAGACAAAATGTGGAATGAAAATATTCGTGATAGGGTTGGTGTAGCTTCAGTGACGGACAATATCACGGGCAGTCGTCTTAGATGGTTTGGTCACAATAAATGTCGACCATCTGATGATCTGATTAGAAGAGTAGATGTTCTAGATTCGACTTATGTTAAAAAAGACAGAGGTAAATATAGATATTATATAAAAAATGATCTTAATTTATTAGAATTAAATGAAAATATGACTATCAATAGGACACAATGGAGAAAAAGGATTCATGTAGCCGGCCCAGCTTAGTGGGATAAAGGCTTGTTGCGGTTGTTGTTGTTATAGTATTGCTTACAAGTGAATAATCAAAAATAAAATGAATAATTTTACTAGTATTAAAGTAAAAAAAAAAACAGTGAAGGAAGTTTTGATTTATATTCCACACTTTTCTTGTTTCTTAAATAGATCCACTTCATTTGTCAATGTTTGAAAAAATAGTGTTGAGTTTGTCTTCCAAGTTAATGCATCATGTAGTGATGTAAACTGCCCCAATGAACTCAAATCTATTTTCAGTATACTATTTGGACACTTAAATTTTAAGGGTTGTATGTGTTCCTCCATGACAAATCAAATTGCAGTGTGGGTTCTAACAAGTATTTATTGTTGAGTCATCTTATACACACCCTCGCCCCCGGCATAGGAGCCGTTCGAAACCATCACAAGTAGCAGCTGGCTTCTTAGCACTCCTTCAGGTTCAGCACTTCGGCTGCATGAGAGATGGGAATAATCAAAGAATCGACGAGGGAAATAGGAACTCGGGACTTAAGAAAACAATATTATGTATTTTTTGGAGTATAAATGCCAATCATACCGAAAAAAAAAATGGCTGCAAAGTGAGGGAAATGACTTACGGTGAGAAGCCGGTGAACAGGCAGAAAATCACGCAAGCAAACTCGACGTAATCGTGCAGGGAGGCCTCCGTACCACGCAAGCAAACTCGCCGAACAGAGACGGAGGCGGGCGATCCAGATAGGTTGGGTTTTGCGGTTTTAGGGGGCTGTTTGGTAGCCGATTTTAAGCAGGATTTAAGCTAAATCCTGCCAAACGGCAAAAAAATGCCTCCCTAAGGCCCTGTTTGGCACAGCTTTTTCATCGACGGTGGCGTTTTCAGAACACCGCCTACGCGTTTGTTTCGAGCGTTCGTTCGGCGGCGTTCTGAACGCTGCGTCCCGCGGTTCGGTTTTTCTTCATTATCCGGATCGCGGGGCGCCTCCTGCGTTCGGCGTTGGCTGTTGGCGTTAGGGCTGCAATTCCTTCTTTTGCCCTTGGTGATCTCTCTCGCGTTCTCCCCTCGCTTCCTCCCTCTCCGAACGAAAGCATCATTAGGGCTCGATTTCTCGTTCTTTTTCCCTCTCCGGTAAGATCTACTATTGTTTGTCGTTGGATTTTTTAGGATAGGCTTTGGATCTGTCGAGATATGCTCTGGATTCGTGAGTTTTATGGATCGATGAATTTTTTTTGGTTCTTCTCCATGTATCTGCTTCTATTGCTTCGGATCTCTGAGTTTTGCGAGTGATTGTTTGGTAGTTAACACAATCTTTTAAACCTTCTCTTGATTTGGCATCTGTCTCAAAGAACTTCCATTTTTTCTTGCTTAAAAGTGAGGACTAGCCCAGAGAATTGCAAGTTCATTCGTTAGTTTATACTGGGAAACGTCTTACAAAAAAGTTGTTTACAATTTCCGTTGCATCTCTATTGAATGCTACAATATGGATTTGGAAAAGGACTATCTTTATTACATGCTACAATTCGGCCATTCTTTTCTTCATCTCTACCCGATTTCTGTTGGTTCAAATCAGATTATGCATATGACCTTGACATTATGGATTATGCATATCACATTGCAAGCATGGCATATGGTAACATCAAATTATTGCTTAGTAGTCTATACATATGATTAGTCAAAAAACTATTGCTTCTGAAATATGAAAATATGTCATCGCACTGCTCCTCATGCCATATGTTTGGGCATAAATTCACAAAAGCTAAAATGGTCACCTCATTTTGATTGCCCTATAAAAACATATGTTGCTCCTGCATAGATCTCAATTTCAAGACTTTATATGCAGCACTTCAACCAATCAACCTTATTCTTTTATTTTATAATTATTTTGTGGAATGATGCTATGAAAATAATCTTTCTAGGCGTATTGTGGCCAGATTATCGGTGGAATTCCCCATTTTGATAAAGATTTGGATTGGGTCCCCATCGATTGGGTACTGACTGAAGAAAGAAAAGGAAAATATCCAATCAAACTGCTGCTCCTGCTACATGTTTGAACATAAATTCTCAAACTGTTGGGCTCATTTTGATCTGAGAAATTCTACAACAGGTGCATCACCTTCCATTTGAAACTGCTAATCAATCTCTTAGCCACTTGGCGAATGATCTTCCCTCATCATTCAGATCAATTCTCAAAACTTATAGCCAAATTCAGACTCTGTTATAGGGATCCTACTTGCCTCTTAGTGCTAGCCACTTCATTATTAATTGACACCATCACTATAGCAGTTTTCATGTTCATGGAACACCTCATTTCCATCCTACACAATGAAAGTAATATAT
>NW_018219175.1:0-21071 GCF_001263595.1 Phalaenopsis equestris | reverse complement strand
AATTTGAAGAAAAACTCGACATAATGTTTAAATGTATTGTCGCTACCGGAAAATTTACTTTCAACCCAAGTGAAAGTACCTTTTCAGGGATGCCAGATGAATTTACCCCTGAACCATTGACACCTGATGAAGATGTGCGTAGCATTAATCAGAGGGAGACGGGGGAGTCTAGCACAATCAAGAGGCCGAAGGTTGCTAAGAAAAATAAAGAGAAAGAACATGTTATGAATACCTCCTTCGATCGGTTGATTGAAGCATTTGCCGCTCCACCTATCTCTGATGCAAGCATAGTAGACTGTTTGAGGCTTTTGGGGACTATTCCTGAAGTTGTTGCAGATAGAAGATTTCACGCACAGTGTGTAAAAAAACTTGAGGATTCAACTAGAATGAAAATATTCATGGCGCTTGAGCCTGAAATGCGGCTTGAATATTTGCGGGTTTTGTTTGAGGAATGATATTATTTATGGATTCATTATGTATCAGTACTGATTGAACTTCTACTTGTGTTGTTCTTTTTTTTAATATATGTTTGTTATTCTATATGTGTCATTGTACATGTCTAATCTTTCTATATGTAGCAAATGAGAATTTTTATTATTGAATATTAATGTTGATGTTGTTAATCATTTAGGATGGACCCGCAACGTCAACGTCGTAGGAGAATGGCATTTGCTACAGCCGTTGCGATATTGCTGTTGGACTATTACCAGCGTAGAACTACTCGCATTCCCCGTATGACATCCACCTTTGTTGGAGATAGATGGGTTAGTGAAATGCTTTCGGGACATCCAATAAGATTCAGAAATATATTCAGAATGACGAGAACGATTTTTATGGATCTTCTAAACGAGTTATGTCTAAATCACGGCCTTCATGGTTCTTCTAGAACCCTGTCTCGGGAGGTGTTGGCAATAACACTGTACATTCTGGCACAGAATGAGTCAATTCGAGGAGCTATGGAAAGATTTCAACATTCATCTGAAACAATTAGTCGCTATTTCTCAAAAGGAATACAGGCACTTATTAGCTTAGCTGCTCAAATAATTAAACCAGAGGATCCATCATTTGCTACTACTCCAGAACAAATTGCCAACGATCCTCGATATATGCCATATTTCAAGGTAATTATTAGTGGTTTTAATTTGATACATGATATACTTTAATAATATTATTACGCTCTTGTTTTTCAACTAAACAGAACTGTATTGGTGCAATTGACGGTACACACGTTGATGCCCGAATACCTAACAACGAGAAGGTAGCATACATCGGTCGTAGTGGTTCAACAACGCAAAATGTCATGGCCGTATGCGACTTCAACATGTGTTTTACTTTTGTGGTTGCGGGCTGGGAAGGAAGTGCACACGACAGTCGTATTTTCTCCTTTGCCACGAGGAATAGATCGCAGTGTTTCCCTCACCCCCCAGCAGGTTAGTTTTGTTTAGTAATTTGAATATGTGGGATTGTGCAATTTTTTATTAACATTGTTTCTCGTACCAGGAAAATATTATCTGGTTGATGCAGGATATCCTATGCAACGGGGATACCTGAAGCCCTACTCGGACACGAGATATCATCTTCCTGATTTTGAGCGAGCTAGTGGCACGGTTCGTGGCAGAAAGGAAATGTTTAATAAACGCCACTCATCTTTACGCGGGGTAATTGAAAGAACATTTGGAGTTTGGAAGAAGAAGTGGGTCATCTTACGTGATATGCCGTCGTATCCTTTCCAAAAGCAGGTGTACATTGTGGTTGCAACAATGGCACTACATAACTTCATCCGAAGACATTCCTCGCAATCAGATACAGACTTCAGTATGGCTGACAATGATGAACTCAATATTTTAGAGCAACCAACAGGACATGTGGGGGGGCATTCATTACCTGAGGAGGACATAGAATCTAATGATTTTGAAGATCAAGATGCTGATAGTTTGGCTGATATGATTGCTTTAAGGGAGTCTATCACAGATGCTATTTGTGGCTATTGATCAACCAAGTTTTCTTTTCATAAGATTTTAGGTTTATATTCATACCCATTTAATTATGTTTTTTTTTTTAAATACCTTAAGCTGACATTTCATTCTTTTGTTATTTTCACAGTTATACCAACATGACCTCCAGAATATCAAGTACAGACAGAGGGATTTTGTGTTATTGTGGACTACCGTCTCCGTTGCTAACGTCACGTAAGGAGCATAGCTTTGGGAGGCAGTTCTATGGTTGTGCCAGGGGTGTTTCAGCCCGTTGTGGTTTCTTCAGGTGGGCCGATAGTCCATCATATTACACTGACAGTAGTCATGCCAGCAGTCATGTGAATCCGATGTTTTTTCCGGCTGACAGTGCAGATGAGGACAGGCGTAGCCAGAGTCTTAAGTTGAATATTTTAATATTTCTCCTTGTTGTTGTACTTGTATTTGTACTTTTTTTAGTTATCCTGGTACTCATTAAGGTGTGAGAACTGTATGGTATCTTTTAGAAAAAATCTGTGATTATCGTATGTTTCTGCACTATATGTTTCTTTTCCAACAATAAGCTATTCTGAATAAGCTGCCCCAAACAGTTTTGATTCAAACAGGGGCATGAATGTCATTTAACCACCAATAAGTTGGTCTGAATAAGCTGCCCCAAACAACAAGCCAGATTATTCTGATAATCTGCAGATTATCAGATTATTAGAATAATATGCTTATCAGCAGATTATAAATAATCCACAGCTGCGCCAAACAGACCCTAAATCCTAAGCTCCCCTAAATCCCAAAAAGCCGCCGCCTTGAGCTAATTTAGGATATGTTTGGTGCAGCTGCAGCTTATTCGGATAATCTGATTATAAGCAGCTGATTCGGATAATTTGTTTGTTTGATTGATTTATGCTTATTGAGAACAGTTGATTCTGAAAAAATAACCAAAATGCCCATATTTTACCCATATTCTGAATAAGCTGGAGTTGTTTGTTTTGTGCTTTCTAGAGACAGCTTATTTGAATTTTTTTTTACAAAATTACTAACACTCTCAACGCAATCATAAAAAAGAAAATGAGAAGATTGAAAAACATATTTCAAAATACAAAATATTTATATCACTGAAATATTTCATCACAAATAAGATCCAACAAAAACTTTTCTTATGGTTGCTATAGATGTTGCAAGGAAGCTAGAGATTCTCCATTTCACACCTCTTTGATAAAGCGTTTAGGCTATGTTTGAAAAAAATAACATGTCAAAATCACAATCACAAGGAGAAAAATAATAATATTGACTTTTACATGCAGTAGCATATCACATCTCACTGTGACCGGCTCTGTCACTCCAGAACCCTGAGCAAACATGTCTGACTGAGATATAGTAGAAACGGAAGCAGTCGAAGCAGATGCGGTGTCCTGAAATGTTGATATCGACGAACTCCGTGCAGGGGTGTCCATCTGAGATATCATAGAAATAGACTCCTTGTCGGTCCACCTGAAGAATTTGCAGTCCTCATGTCGTTGTGCCCACCGTGGGCACCTGTAAAATTGCCTCTCGAAGCTATGTTCCTGGCGTGACGTAAGTAGCAAGGACGGGAGCCCGCACTGACACACCACTTTCTCGGACTTCCCAAAATATCTTGAACTCATCGTTCTGCAGTTACGAAAAATATAATAAATCAGTCCAAATGATTATGAAATATATAAAGTATACTTAAATATACTTTGTAGACATCCAAATTGATCCACCATTATGTTAATGCAATCAGTCCTAAGAAAAAAAAATGGGACAAAAACAAATTTTTACTTTGTTGTTGCTACAATACCACACACATATAACATTGCAACATCCAAAAACGGAATGACACAATGATTGTTATATTTATTTAAGTCAGCTTAAAGTGCCAACTATTTTGGATATATGAAATTCTACTTGGATTAAGCTTCGAATGCCAGTCATATAAATTCCCCAAAATGAATACCCCACCAATCATTTAACAAAAATATTGCAAAACTTTCGGCCAAAAAGAGAGTTGATCCACTGTCGTAACTGCAGGCCAAAAAAAACCATCAACATTTCAAAATTACAAGAGCCATTTTCAAAACTGTAACAACTTTCAAGTTCCAAAACTGCATACAAAATATAGAGCCATTTTAGCATGGGGCTATCCAAGCTATCAGCAAAAGCCCCATACATAACCAATCCATAGCAGCGGTTGTCATCCAAGCTACATACATAGCATGGGGTCATCCAAGCTACATACAGATTTCTTACAAATTTTAGATGCTACATACATAGCATGGGGCCATTGCATGTTTGAAAAAGCAAGTCCATGAATCAAATTCAGGAATCACACATAACTATTAAATGACACAACATAAAATTTATTATCATCTAATCACTAATAGGAAGTATGTGCGTCGTAGAGGCTAAGGAAATCAACAACCTTCTCTGTCATACCACACATGCTCACCCACAAACACATGCTCACCCACACAGGAAAACCGAAAAAATCTATTTTTTTCGTATTTTTGAAATCAGAATGTAGGATCGCTCTCTTAACATTTGCAGATGAGATCCATGATCCTCTCAAGCGCCTAAAACAGGTTACTTGGACGGTCAACCATCAAATATTAACACAATAGTGATGCCATAAAAAAGTGCATTGAAATAACGAGAAAGGATTCATGCTACGCTTTTCTCTAAAATTGGCATACAACAAATCCAATTTAAACCATCCTAAGATTAAAAAAAAATGATATGTTAAGATGAATATAAGAGCTACTTTCTATTTCCAAAACTGAATATAGGAGCCATTTCATGAATTAGAACATACCTCATATGAAAGCACAGTCATGTATAATATGCCACTTTCACAGCTAAGCACTTAAAAGCATCTAAAACACATACTCATTATGCTCTGAAAAATATTTAACTGCAGGTCTTTAAGCTGTTAAAAAATAGCTCCTTAATAAGCATAACTTACATAGATAATAGTATATAAATGCAGCCCATAAATCTAAATGCATAAATGTATACTCCATAAGCACTTCAAAGCTAATAAAACCATTCTTATGTCTTATAAAAAGAGTGACATTTACATACTTTCCACCCAATTCTTATGAATTAACATATCTAACTGAACTTGCTTCTTCTTCATCTCTACATACATTCCACCCACATGGATTGACCAATGTTTTTTATAAAAGCCAAAATAGCTCTAAGGGATCGAGAAAGTTTAGATGAAAGCAAGGGACATAACTGAAGTTATTTCATCTCTGCAAATCAAATATGTATTTACATTTTCACCACCTAACCGCATGGATTGGCAAAATAAATCCATTCTTATGTGTTATAAAAAGATTGCCATTTACATACATTCGACCCAATTCTTATGACGTGTTATAGTGATGCCTTAAAAAGTGCACTGAAATAAAGAGAAAGGATACCATAAATCACAGAAGATATTCAAAGCATTAGTGGGCATTCAAAGCCCCAACCAATAGATGAATTTAGTGATACCATAAAAAAGTTCACTGAAAATATATATTTGCATCTTCATGATCCATACAACAGAAGAAATGACAGACAAGCACTCCATCCAAGAAAAAAAAGTTTAATGTTTCATACAAGGATTCAAATGTTAATTAAAGAAGGTGGATAAACTCAGGAATCACATATTGCATTTGTTATGCACTCCTTCAAAGCAATCATCTCAGCTGCACCTTCGCCAGCTTGGGTGTTAAACTCTTCAGCATCCATTACTTCATCTGGTATGGATTGCCCAACCTGAACTTCAAATGCTTCAACCGATATATGCATGTCATCGGCGTCAACCATATCGAAGTCCACATCAGAACGAGAGGGGTGCCTTCTAATGAAATTGTGGAGCGACATCATCGCCACAACAATATGTACCTGTTTTTTAAAAGGATATGTCGGCATATCACGAAGAATGACCCATTTCTTCTTCCATACTCCAAAAGACCTTTCGATTACCCCGTGTAAGGAAGAGTGACGTTTGTTGAACATCTCTTTCCTACCACGTACGACACCACTTGACCTCTCAAAATCAGGAATGTGATATTTTGTGTCTGCATATGACTTTAAATACCCTTTCTGTAAAGGATATCTGGCATCCACCAAATAGTACTTGCCTGACACAATTTACATTAATACTAACCATTTAAAGAAAAAATCAACAAAACTAATAAAAGGTAACACACCTTGAGGCGGATGTGGGAAGCATTGTCGACTGTTATTCGTCGCAAAGCTAAAAAGATAGTTGTCATGTGCACTCCCTTCCCATCCGGCCATCACAATGTGAAGCACATGTTGAAGTCACATACAGCCATTACATTTTGTGTTTTTTGTGTAGGTGAACCACACCGCCCAATGTACGCAACCTTTTCATCACTTGGGAGTCGGGCATCGACGTGCGTACCGTCAATTGCCCCAATGCAGTTCTGTATTGTTTGTTAGTGATCTAAACGACAGAATGTAAATTAGATTATGAAATGCGAAAGAACAAACTGAATATACTAACCTTAAAAAATGGCATGTAACAGGCGTCATTGGCTATTTTGGTTGGAGTTCTAGTGAAAGTTGGATCTTCTAGCTTAATTATTTGTGAAGCTAGGCTAATTAGTGATCTTATACCAATAAAGAAGTATCGACTTATTGTCTCCGAGGAATGTTGAAATCGCTCCATAGCTCCTCTAATTGATTCATTTTGAGATAAAATAAGCAATGTAATTGCCAAAACTTCCCTTGTAGTCGTTCTGGCCGAACCTACTAGGCTGTGATTCATTCTTAATTTGTTAAGAAGATCCCAAAAAATTGGTACAAACATACGGAATATGTTGTTGAATCTGATGGGATGGCCAGCAAGCATCTCTCCCACCTATTTATCCCCAATAAATGACGAGGTCATTCGCGGTGTTCGTACTATGTTTGAGCGGTAGTACTCTAGTAACAAAATAAGAATTACCACATCCATTCTTCTGCGTCGTTCTCGGTACAACACTTGTCGTCGCCAATCCATCATGTATTAATGTTATATTAAGCGTAAACAATTCCCTAAAGGTAACTAAATCTAACAAAATTGAAAAAAGAAAGTTCTTTTTAAAAATATACTACTTCCAAAAGATCCAAAAAAATTGTCCATATCAAACCATTTGTCCAAAAACCTAAAGCAAAATACGTCATCGGTGAAACCTAAAGCAAAATACTTCAACCCAAACCTAAAGCAAAATACTTCAACCCAAACCTAAAGCAAAATACGTCACAAAATCCGACACATAAAACCTAAAGCAACATATCCATTACAATAAGCAAAATACAATAGAAACGACATATGAAATATTTATTTATCAATTGAGAGACGCAAATAATCAAGCCGAAGCTCGGGGCGGAGCCTCTTGAAAATTTGCCTGCGGGTTGGGTCCTCGAGAACTCTAACACATTTCAAGTAGAATAAAGGATCAGCATGAATTTCTGGAATTTCTTCTAGATAACTCAACAAAACCATCAACAATCGGATCATCCGCCACTTGTTCAATTGATATCAAAGCTTCAAATATAGTAATCAGTCTATCAATTGAGCTTTGAACGAAAATATCTTAATTTTTTTTCCTTTTATTTTCATCTTACGCCTTTTTGATTGGCCAGTTGATTCAAGCTCCTTTGGGTTAATGCTAGGGCCTTCACCTGAACCAATAACCTGATAGGGGATCATGTCAACTGAGATACCAACAAAGCCCTGCTCACTGGGGTTGAACAAATGCTGACCCGTGGTGACAACTCCCTTGAACATAACATTCAATTTCTCTTCCAAGTCTGGCTTAATTTCGCATAACTTAATTTTTTTTGCATTTGGAACCTCCTTCAACAAGAAGGGGGGGTGTGTGAGCATAGTTGACAAAATAGAACTGTAAATATTAATTAACTGAGGAGTTTGCAGGGGTACAATTATTACCTCTAACTTCTCGGTCAACCATTCCTCTGATGCATCAACGGTGCGCTTGACAGGATCCCAACCCAATCTCATCGATCCCCGTTTAAGTTCCTTCCATAACTTCCACTCCTTCTTTGTTGATCTCATTTATTCTTGAATTTCAGTCTATCATAATCTCGTCCTGTCATTTCTTTAATTTTTTTGGAAATATTATACCACCCTTCTTTATTAAAGTAAGTGGTAGGTCTATTTTTAAGTTCAATCACCTTAATACATAAGTTGCAGAAAATGTATGTCACATCCTTGTCCCACATTGCTGATGAAGTCCCTTCTTTGTTTTTATTCATAATGCCACTGATAAAACATATAGATTAAATAATGCAAAGACATTGATAATAAGATAAAGCAGCAAGAGCCTAGTCATTTCTTTAAAGTCCCATCTTTGTTTTCTTGCATGGCTTTCAGAAGCTCATATTGCACTCAATGGTTAAATGGGTCAAATACAAATAATAAATTCTCATCTTGTATGTAAATGCTCAAAATATAAATTCAAATAGAGGAAAAAAAACATCTGGCAAGTGCATCAAAGCTGGCAATCCAAACATCAAAACAATATCAAGAATATCAGGCAACCACCAATTTCTTTCCTATGCAAACTAGAGTAGCACAGATAGTTGCATTTCTACAAATAAGATCCAACAAAATATTTTCTTATGGCTGCTATGGATGTTGTAATGAAGCTAGAGATGCTCCATTTAACACCTATTTGATAAAGCATTTAGGCTCTGTTTGATTTGAAGAAATTGAAACAAATGAACCCATAAATAATGTGTAAATCCATGTAAACTTCCGTCCATTTAAATGTAAACTTCCATCCATTTAACCCATATATATATATATATATATATATATAAGAAATTACAACACCCTAATCTCCTTATCTATGCCATCACCATCATCTTCAACATCATCATTCTTAAGATCGAAAAAGAGCTTAACAAAGATGTATAACAAAGATGTATCAATTCCAACGAAAAAGCGGAATTAACTTCCACAATAAGGAAAAACAAGTAAACTTCCAGCACATAAACTTCCACAGAAAAAAAAAACTGTCCCAAATATCTTTAACAAAAGCACTCGGATGAACAAGCAGCGAAAGGAAAAAATTCCAACGGCATCTTCACGGGAATAGACAAATCGAAGCCCTAAACAGATGATGAAGGAGATAAAAAATGAGGTTACCAGTGAGAATGAGAAGAGAAGAGGCAGGATTTCTTCGAACCGAAGACGGAGGAGTTCGTTGAACGAAATACGGAGGATCGACCGAAATATGGAGGAGCACAAAGCTAACACAAGACGGTGGAGACGGAGGACCAAGGAGTGCTACGCACGGAATTGAGCCTTTGCAAAATAATTCTTAGGACAGAGGAGGGATGCGAGATTAGGGCAGAGGAGACGGGAAGGGCAACTGCTGTCTTTTGAGCAGAGGAGACGGGAGGGGCAATTGTTGTCATTGACGGGAGGAAGCAAGTGTTGTATTTCGAGCAGAGGAGGACCCCGCAATCCGCGTATAATACAAACCTAAAAACAAAGTTTCCCCAAACGCAATCTCACTGGAATTTCCAAACGCCACCGCTCTAAATAAGCTGTCCCTTAGTGAATCGGCGGATTCAGTAAATGTGGGACGAGCCCAAAGGAAGAATTTGGCTCGAACAGGCTTACCTTTCTCAATGGTTTTGTGAGGCGAGTTTTTGGTGAAACCAGCGGGGGGTGAAAGGAGCTAAGGCGTTGGAGAAGAATTTATGTTTGGCTAACTGGGGACACCACGAATGTTATATGGGAAAAATTATTTCATAGCGACAATGTATCCAAGCCTCTATGTGAAAGCCAATAATATAATGCCACGTGGAATATGGCCCCACTGTCAAAAAAATTTTAAATCCCTAATTTTTTAAGTCCTACAGCCCGACCCGGCCCTCCATTTTTTGATGAAAAAGCATAAAGGACCTTTCTCGGGTTTCAACCCACTTTAGTTTCTCACTTTAGGGTTTAGAGCTGCCGAAATGGATTGTTCTCTTGACGAAAATATACTGAAGATGGATTTTGAAGATAACGACGATGACTTCGAGATCCAAGTGAGTTAATCTTCGCTTAGAATGTTTTTTTTATCATAAAGTCAATGTTGTGGTTTAGATTTTAGGGTTTGTGCGAGTTTTATTTTTTGATTTAATGGATACTTCTAGCTCTAAGTATTGTTTAACCAGTTCTTTGTCTGGGGTTATCGGAGGGTTGCATTAGTGTTTTTCAGCTTATTCGAAGTTGTTATGGTGTTACTGTTATGTTATGATGGCATTTAGGCCAGGGTAATGGTGTTAAGTGTTACCGTAGTTTTATCTTGGCATTATTCTCGTGTTATTTTTGTTAATGTGGGATGGTGGTTTCATTGTGGGGCTATTGTGGTATTATTATGGTTTTATTGTTGTGTCATTGTACTGTTAAAGACATTTTATTACTGCGTTATTCTGGTGTTATTGTTGTGTGATTATGGTGGTGTTGTCATTGCTATTTTAGTAGACGCACTCGTTTTACTATTGTGTCCTTCTGTTGTATTTTTCATAAGAAATAATCTTTAGAAGGATAGTGCAAATTTGTTATTGTGCTAATTATGAAAATTTATTTCTCTTTAAAGCATTGCATTTCGATAACTTAAATCATTGCATGCAGGAAATGAGTAAGAAGGGGGAACAAGCCAAGTACTGTTTTTTGAACCATTTGATACAAATTTGTGGGCAATGAGATAGAGTTATTTAATGACTCATTGAGGGCTTGGTTAAAATCATGAAGAAGCTGAAATTGCAATCAATGTAATATTCATCTTAGTGGAAGGGAGAGTTCCTTGATTGCTTGGAAGCAATGAGATGGAGTTATTGAGTGAATCAACTAATCTTGAAAGATAAGCAGTCAAAAAATCATTCACATCAATGATCAAAGGTTTATTAAGAGGAAGTTTCAGATTGTTCGCTCATCTAAAGTTGAGGTAGTCATAAAATCTGGTGTCAATGGCGAAGACGTGGTTTGTATGAGGTAAGTCAGGGTAATAGTTTTGTTAAATTGTGGAAACAGAATAAAATGTAATTGTAAGTTATGATGTTCTAAACTTCTTAAGTCTCATGTGAATAGTGTTCTGTCAGGTGAACCAGTTAGAGCACCAATCACATGAGACTTAAGAAGTCCAGAACATCATAACTTACAATTGCATTTTATTTTGTTTCCACAATTTAACAAAATTATTACCCTGACTCAAACCCACTACGACTTACCTGATACAAACCACGTCTTCGCCATTGGCACCAGATTTTATAACTACCTAAACTTTAGATAAGCAAACAATCTGAAACTTCCTCTTAATCAACCTTTGATCATTGTTGTGAATGAACTATTTGACTGTGTATCTTTCATAATTAGTTGAATCACTAAATAATTCAATCTCATTTCTTCCAAGCAATAAATGAACTCTCCCTTCCACTAAAATGAGTATTACATATATTGCAATTTTCAGCTTCTTCACTGATTCTAACCAAGCCCTTAATGAGTCATTAAATAACTCTATCTCATTGCCCACAAATTTAACCAACAGAGTTGGAGCTGACTCTACAGACCAACGGACCGACCTCCCCTTTGCCTAATATTATTGATGTTTATTTGAGTGTCATTGATGTATTAAACGGTGGTTATTGGATCGTCATCCCTGTAATATTGTGGTATTATTAGTGAATTGTTTGAGTACTATTGTTATATGCTTCATTATGCAGTATTATTGTTTTATTGCAGAGTGATTGAAGTGTTATTAATGTTTCTGTTTATTAACATCGCGACGATATATTATTATGGTTATATTATGATATTATTTGAGTTTATTATGATGGTATTGATGTTATTAGTTTGTTTTGCAACCGTGACATTTTTGTAGTTTACTGTGACATTATTGAGGTTTTGTTTTTGTGTTATTATGTTATTATTTCAACGTGTATATGTGGGCCCCAGCATTTAAGAAATTAAAAAATGCTTTTTTCACATGGGACCCAGCTCTACTCCCGCCCGAGCGCTCTAAATACATTGAATGGAAATAGAATACGAAATGCCTATCGAAAAATACTTCCGAAGGAAACGCCATTCGCCATCTGTTTAGGGTTTTGATTCATCGTTCGCCAGTCGAAGTACATTCTCCAGTTCACCACTAGAGTTCAATTTAATAAGATGGAAGCCAAGACTTCTATGATGGAAACCCAAGAAAACCCTATGAGAGTGGAAACCGAAGAGCCGTTGAGAATGAAAACCGAAGATGAGCCGTCGAGAATGGAGTACGATAAACAGAAGAAGATAAAAGCCAATGAGCGTAAGAAGAAGGTTATTGAAGAGGGTTTCTCTAGGTAATATTTTATTTTCTTGGTTGTTTTTTCATTGAAAAGATAATCAACATTACATGATAATACAAGAACATCTCCTAATTACGGTGATAAAATGCAATAATATGAGAACATCTCTGTAATACTACCTAAAAAGTAATAAAACTATGGTTCCTCTAGGAAATAGGTATTATTACGGTGATAAATGCAGTTCTTTTAATTAAAATGTAGTTCTCCTATACAAAACCTGAATAATACTGAATAATAAAGGCAAATAAAACCGTAATAATTCCATAATACTAGTTAAACAGTTAATACCGTGATATAATCAAAATATAGCTGTAATAATACCGTAATAATATCGTAGTACTACGTGAATAATACCACCAAAATATAACCTTAATAATGTCGTAATATAACCTAATAATACCATAGTACTATATAAATAATACCACTGAAATATAATCGTAATAATACTGTAATACTACAATAACACCCAAATAACACTTTAATAATGTCATTGAAATGCCATTAAAATAACACTTGATATTTGTTGCATTGTATTATTTTTGTAGGTTTGTGAACCCAAGATCAATGAGCTGTAGATGTCAACCATCTGTAGTGAGAGATGTGTTGGATAAGGTCAAGCCTTCAATATCTGAGGACACGAGGCATGAGCTTAAAACAATGAATGTTGATCAGTTTTTGGAGCTCCCTCCTTATCCTCAAGAGAATGTCTTGACATTACAAATTTTGTAATGTTGGCAACATTAAAAAATGGGAAAGAGCTAAGACTATTGCCTGTTGAAGTTGCCCTGCTCATTGGCATGTCAAATAGAAGTGTAGTGCCAAAGTGGAGTAAACATCCATCTTGTGGCGTGGATGCCCAAGAGATGAAGAATAACTACTGGACTTCACAAGAGGGGGGTCTTATACCCCTTTTGCTAAATTGTTTATAAAATTTTTGTTATCAAATCTATTTTTTTCTTCTAGTAATTTTTGTGTAGCCGAAGGACTTAACAGCTTCGGGAAGAATATACAGACTTTTGTCTCATTTAATTGGCCTGCTGCGCTCTGTGATTTCCTTATTGAGCAAATTAATGCAGTGCCCATCAAATTAATGTGAAACCAGTCTATTGGATGGTTTTCTTTATTTACTAACAGTTAGTATATTGAATAAGCTGAATATCATTACAGTTTATTAGTTATCTTTTATGTTGAATGTTAATTATCTTTTATGCATCTCTGATTTTTTGAGCATACATCTGTAGTAACTCCTGCCAATGTTGAGGCCAAACCCATAATGTTGAGGTGGCCTACAAATGTTAGCTTGAACTCCTCACAGATAGATGTGGTCTTTTAGAGGCTAAACACTGAACAAGTCAGTCATTTACATTATTATTAAATAATTTATTTCTGGAAAAGTGATTAAGGTATTTTTATCCTAAAACAAATTGCAGGTTAACAATAAATTCTTAGACCTGAAAGAGGATGAACTCAACTTGCTAGCCAATCCAGATGAAGTACTACCTAGTCCAGCGCCAGCTATACATTTTGAAAAATGTCAGCCTGAAGTTAGGGCAGAACCCCTAGTATCATTTGATACGGGGCCAATGATCTTAGGGGAGACTGCCCAAGAACCAATTTACAGTGTAATGAACAAGAACTTTGAAGTAGTAATTGATCTGATTAAAGGACAAAAGAAATGGTTCAAGGAGTTCTATGGAACACTTAATACAATAACTGTCGGAGTTTCAGATCTGCAAGACCAAATGTTGATAATGTAGAATAAAATTGATAAAATGAAAAGAAGGAGCTAATATAGTCATAGTACCAGAAGAAGAATATGCCCAGCCCCTTCCCCTCTTGTTGGAAGCCCGCATGTTGACGAGGAATCTGCCCAGCCTCCCTCCCCCCCTCCCCGCTATCAAACATCTCTTGTCCAACAAGGCACTGTTGAGGAAAGGGGTTTACAGAAAGAAGTCCCAACTGTTGGAATGCTTACCCTAGTCACACAATCAATTTCCAGCTTAATGCATAGGGTTACGGGCCGACGCAGTCGGAAGAAAAAGGTTGTGAGTTTCCTTTTCACTCCTTTCGAATATAAAAGAAGAAAAACAACAAAGGATGCCGATGAGCAACCTCAGCTTGATGAACCAATAACTGATGAAGAGACTACCGCATCCCTAGAAAAAACAAATGTACAAATTTCAGATATTGTAGAACAACTACTTGTTGATACTGTTGTCACCTCAGAATAGTCAATTATTGATAATTCATCAACCTCAGAACAACCCAATGTAAATATTTTGTCACCAACAACTCAAATATTTTTTGATAGTCAAGCAGAGAAAGTCTTGTAGATAGTGGTATTTGCAACTCTAGTTCATGCACAGTTACCAGCTGCAGTGAACCAACCTCAATCATCGTATTTCTAACCTATTTCATAATATTGTATTATATGTTGTTTAGTACATTAGATATTTCAACAACTTTGTTTATGTGTATTCCTCAATGTCAAAGTCGCCCATTGATTTTTGTGAGCGAGCACTGATATCTAATGAAATGCAAACAGTAATTGATCAGTGCACATCACAATACTCTGTAAAGTGAGTAAATCTTCAACTTATCGTTGCATTACAAGTTTATTAAAGTGAAGTGATAGAGATATTATGAGTACCCTACAGGAATGACATTATTGTCAACATTCGTGACATCCTAATAGATCAAGGTATGATGGAGGATGTACGTGCAATGGATGGATTGGCGATGATCAAATGGATGCCTTAGCCCTCATTCTGAGTAGGGGGAGGAGTCAAAGTCCAAACCTCGTACCGGCGATACCTATACGTGTCATCTTTATACTATGTAAAAAAATAAAAATAATGGACGTCATAAGATTTTTTAAAAGTCCATGAGAATATTAAAAGTGTGTCAATTCTTGCAGGCTTATCGGAAAATGGAGGGTGGTGACAAGGAAAGGTTTTTTGGCCAAATCATGAAGTAAGCGGTGAAAAATGCTGATATCATCTTGTTTCCCATATTGGATAACCAACATTGGATATTGTTGATTGTTGACTTGAAAGATAATAAATGGAGACATACAATTCATTACCCAACAAAATGCATAAGGCAATCTGTGAACGCGTTGTAAGTTTTTACCACATAATATATCAATCCCATTCTGATTTTCTAAGACAATAACAAGTGTGCCATCAACCTTTGTAGATATCAATGTTTGCAGAGGATGCTAGGCTAACTTTAAGTGTGAGGAAACTGAGAACATGGGGGCTGACAATGGTTAAGGTCGTACCCACTCAAAGTAACAGTATTGACTGCAGCATGTTTGTCTGTAAGTACATAAAAAAACTAGTTCAGGCCAGCCTAGTTGATTGGAGTCAGAAGTTGCACTGGCAGGAAGAAATTCCAAGATTTTGGGCAGAGTTAGCATATGAACTTTGCATGTGGTTCTCCTCTGTTAAATAAGAATGAACTGATTTGTTATCTTTGTTTTATTAGATAAATTGCTGATGTAAATTATGCATGTGGTTCTTGTATATCAATCTTGATTGTTGTGTTTGTGGTTGTATTGCCAATCAAACATTAAGCTTAACTGTATTGTTTGTGGTTGTACTTTGATATTTTTATGGCCGTGTTTAGGTTGTATTCTATTTTAGAGTTTCACATTTTATTAGAATATTTTGTCGGTTGTATCTCTGGTTTATTATGGTCACATTTGTGAAGTATTTGATTTAATGGGAGAGATGTTGTACTGTGGTTTTATCTCTGTAGTATTTCAGTTGGAATATGCCGTAATAATTCCGGAATAAAACAACAGTAATACTTTAAAATTAATGAAAGGATGAGGAATACTGTTATAAAGTTTAAACATTACATACATCAAAACATACATTAAAATTCTTGTTCATTTAGAATAATCATTAGTAAATGTCAGGCAATAATTATACTTCAAATAAATGGACGTGGCAATCACAAATTTCAGCAATATCGAGTTTAGGTTGTATATTAATATATGGTTCTACGACCGCAGATTTTATTGGAATATGCCGCCAGAGATTCCAACCAAACCAGACGGAGGGGCAGAAATTTTAGCAAGGTTTTAGCCGCCGCGGTTGTACTTCAGTATTTTTACGGTCGTGTTTAAGTTGTATTCTAATATATAGTTCCACGACCATAGGTTTTATTGGAATATGTCGTCGGAGATTCCAATCAAACCAAGCGGAGGGGCAAAAATTTTAGCAAGGTTTTATCCACTGCGGTTGTACTTCGGTATTTTTACTGTCGTGTTTTGGTTGTATTCTAATATATGATTCCACGGCCGCTGGTTTTATTAGAATATGCCGCCAGAGATTCCAATAAAACCAGGCAGAGGGACATAAATTTTAGCAAGGTTTTATCTGCTGCGGTTGTACTTCGGTATTTTTACTGTCGTGTTTAGGTTGTATTCAAATATATGGTTCCACGATCGTGGGTTTTATTGGAATATACCACCAGAGATTTCAATCAAACCAGGTGGAGGGGCAAAAAAATTAGCAAGATTTTATCTGCTGTGGTTGTACTTTGGTATTCTTACTATCATGTTTAGGTTGTATTCTAATATATGGTTCCACGATTGCTGGTTTTATTGGAATATGCCGCTAGAGATTCCAATAAAACCATGTGGAGGGGCAGAAATTTTAGCAAGGTTTTATCTACCGCATTTGTACTTTGGTATTTTTACTGTCGTGTTTAGGTTGTATTCTAATATATGGTTCCACGATTGCTGGTTTTATTAAAATATGCCGCCAGAGATTTCAATCAAACCAGGCGGATCCAATTAAACTAAAAGGCGGACATAAATTTTAGCAAGGTTTTATCCGCCGCGGTTGTACTTCGGTATTTTTACTGTCCTGTTTAGGTTGTGTTCTAATATATGGTTCCACGACCGCTGGATTTATTGGAATATGCCACCAGAGATTCCAATAAAATTAGGCGGAGGGGCAGAAATTTTAGCAAGGTTTTATCCGCCGCGGTTGTGCTTCGGTATTTTTACTGTCGTGTTTAGGTTGTATTCTAATATATTGTTTTACGGCCGCGGGTTTTATTTGAATATGCCGCCATAGATTCCAATCAAACCAGGAGGAGGGGCAAAAATTTTAGCAAGGTTTTATCCCCCGCTGTTGTACTTTGATATTTTTACTATAGTGTTTAGGTTGTATTCTAATATATGGTTCCACGACCACTTATTTTATTGGAATCTTTGGCGACAATAATAAACCTGTAATAAAACGACAATATTACCATAGATCTATACAATAATAAACCCATAATAACTCATGAATAAAATGACTTTCTATGATAATAATTATCATGTTTATTCAAAAGACAAGTATTAAAACCATTTTTAATATGAATCTTGAGATTAGAACTTGAAAAAATATTAGTAATATTGCAAAAAGTAGAAAAGTTTCACTTATTATTAAGAAAACATCACCCCCTTTAGTGAAAGTATGAAGATTAAACTGGGTAACAACAACATTACCAAACTTCTTAAAAACAGAAGAATCTTTCAACCAACGATAAAAAGTAAAAGAAGAGAACTATTAGAAATAATTTAAAATTGAAGACAAATCCTAATTTTAGAAGCCATAAGAGCAAGATGCTTTCAAAAAAAAGACGAATTGCTTCTATGCTTAATCTAGTCCATAATGATTAAAACACTAATTATCTAAGGAGAAGTGGAATTAAAATTTTTCCAAATAATTTTAGAATTACACATTAAATTATTCATATGAAGCTTGGGCAAACCAAGACCACTATAAATCTTAGGCTTTGAAGTCTTAAGCTAAGAAATAGTATGAAATTTAGAGTTAGAGTCATTAATGAAAAGGAAATTACTACATAGGGAAGATATTTTCTTTCTCAAACCTTTTAGGAATATTAATAATAAAAAATATTAATGTAAATAACTTCATATACAATATTTCAACAATTAATATCTCGGGGTGGGTGGGGAAGAGCAACATATGGCTCCCTACGTGGTAATCAACAAAAAGAGTTAAAAAATAATTGGGAGAGGATCCCCGCTACCAAAACCTAGAAAAATATTACAATACTCACTCAAAATATATACCATTTTACCATTTTCATTATTTAAATGTGTGGTCTAAACATGATGATTTTCTTAGACTTATTGCTGATAACTGGAAGGTTTTTGAGGTAGGGAATGCTTGGTTTAGACTGTAGAAACTTCATAAGAAGGTTGCCTCTGCATTAAGATTGTGGAATTAGGACGTGTTTGGTAACATTCACGCCACGGTGCTGAAGGCAGAACAATTGGTTCTTCTTTTATAAGAGCGTGATGAATCCTCTAATGAGTTTGTTGTTCAATTACAAGATGCTCATTCTAATCTTTTGGCGGCCTATATCCTTGAGGAAGAATTGTTGCAACAAAAGGCTAGGGAGGTTCATTTTTCTCAAGGTGATAGAATTACAAAATATTTCCATGCTTGTATTAAAAAACTTCGGGTGTCCAATCATATTATAAGCATCAAATATGATGGTGGGAACTGGATCATTGGGGGAACTGGATCATTGGTGACAGGGATTTGGCAAACAGTGCTGTCCAATATTTTCAAACTTTGTTTCTTCCTCGTCAGAATGAGGGCTCTATTGATTACGAATTATTTAATGATGTTCGGGATTACACTCACTCTCTTGAGCTCAGTGGGATCCCTTCTGCGGAAGATATTTTTTAGGCCATCTCTGATATTAATTATAATAGTGAAACGGGCCCTGACGGCGTCACATCTGATTTTTATGTTAAGGCGTGGTCCATTATGAAAAAAGATGTTGTTGAAGCCATCCAAAGTTTTTTTAAAGGTGAGCTTCCAGGCAAATATTTTTCTGCTGCTGCTATAATCCTCATTCCCAAAACTATGCATTAATCTAATTGGGAGCACTTTTCTTCTATCTCTCTTACTTCTGTCATATCTAAGGCAATTAGCAAAATTGTTGTTAAACGCCTTCAACCTCACCTAAATACCATTACTTCTCTGAATTAGTTTGAATTTATTAAGGGCCAAGGGATTACAGATAACATTATGCTTGCCCAAGAATTGCTCCTTGATATTGATAAGAAGTGTAGAGGTGGTAATATGATCACTAAACTCGATATTCGTAAAGCATATGTTTCTATTAGTTGGGAGTTTATTATGGAGGTGCTTAAAGCAAGGGGCTTCCATCATCTTTTCTGTTGCATTATTTATAATTGGTTGCATTCAAATTATTATAGTATTCTTATTAATGGTCAAGCAAATGGTTTCTCCAATGCTGGTCGTGGGATAAAGCAAGGCGACCCTCTTGCACCTACCATTTTTATTCTTGTACTTGACTAGTTCTCCAGGCTTATCAACCACAAATTTAATTGTATGCCCAATCTTCATTTTGACAATAAAGCCAAGGTGCTTATTACTCACTTAACGTATGCTGATAATGTGGTATTATTCTCTAATGCGAGCAAAAATTCCATTAAAATGTTATTCCGGATTTTGGAGGATTTTCAATCTCTTTCAGGTCTCCAATTTAATGCTAACAAGTGTCACATTTATTTTAGTAAATATGTGAATCAGCGTACTACTAATTGGGCAACAAATTACACTAGATTTTCTATTGTGACTCTTCCTATTAAATATTTGGGTGTCTCCCACCTTAAGGTATGAGGTCGTCGAAAAAATTAGAAAAAGGATGTTTGATTGAAAAAATGGTTTCTTATCCTTTAGTGGTTGTATAACTGTTCTTAGGAGCATTTTGCAAAGTATGTCGTTATATGCCTTAAGTTCTTCATATCAAGAAAAGTACCCAAAAGATCCTTGAACGGTGTTTTAATATTTTTTTGTGGGTCGGTACTCACTTGGGTAAGAAATGGTGTTCGTGGAAGAAAGTTTGCAAGCCTACCTATGCTGGGGGTTTGGGGTTTAAACAACTCCATCATATTGTCAAAATCAATTTATTCAAGCATTGGTTCAATTTTTTGTAAAGGTTAGTCTTTATGGGCTTCTTTTTTACAAGATAAGTATTGCAAAAATTCTCACCCTTCTACTATAGTATGGAGAAAAGGTGATTCAAGATTGTGGAAAAGGTTACATCAAATCAGAGATTAGGCCTCTAAACTTATTTTTTTGGGAGTTGGGTTGTGGTAAGGTGTCTTTTTGGCACGACTCTTGGTCTCAAACTCCTATTTGTAATCCTAATGATGTGCAGTCAGATATCTTGATTGCTGATACTTGGATGGATGACTCCTGGAATATTTCTCTTCTTAATAGTTTGGTTGGGTTGGATAATGCTAAGTTCATCTCTACAATCCCCTTTAACCATAACAACTATGATTTACCCATGGTGAAGTTGCATATTAATGGCTCTCTTTCTAAAAATATATATCACTCTTTACATTCTTTTCAGGTTGTTTCGTGGGGGCACAACATTTGGAACTAGGTTCTTACACCCTCTATGTATTTTCTTGATTGGAGAATTTCTCACCAATTACTTCCTTGTGATGATATCCTTAAACTCAAAGGGCTTCTAGATGTTTATTCTGTAACAATGAGGAAGAAACTATGGAACATTTGTTTTTCACTAACCCCTTTTCTTTGAATATTTGGAGGATGGGGGGGATTTGGTTTGATAATATTAAAATTTTGGGTTCAAATTTACTTTCTAAATTTTTTTATGCAATCCGAAGCAAAG
>NW_018219174.1:0-373 GCF_001263595.1 Phalaenopsis equestris | reverse complement strand
TTCAGTTGATGGGAAATTTGACACTCTCTTGGCTGAGAATCACTCTGTTGTCTTGTCTGGTTGTGTGGATTATACCCCAACCATGATAGTTGTGAGGGCTCTCCCTCCTTAGGATCTAGATTGCTCTAAATCTGCGATCCATATTGATAACTCCATTACAGATCTTCTTGCTAAGAAGATTATTGGAGCAATTTCCCCTTTATGAGGACTTGGTCCTTTTCTTTGAGAGAAATTTCTTACCCGGATCTTCCAGATGTTCAAGCAAACTTTTTATTCATCTTGTCCTATAGGCCTTCGTAGTAGGAGATAGAGGTTTTCATGTCGGTTCGTTATGAGGCCGGGATATTTGCTATCTATTGTGCAGTCCATGAGA
>NW_018219173.1:0-7518 GCF_001263595.1 Phalaenopsis equestris | reverse complement strand
CCTAACTCAGCTCCTCCTGATATCTCTAATATTGGAGGGGTTTCTGTCTCTCCCCATACTATTCCACATGTTGATATAAACCAGGAAACTATTTTCTCTACTGACATTGCCCCGATTGAGATTACAAGGCAGGATGTAAATGCTCTGGATATTCCTATCATCTCTACTTCTACCTCTCACCCTCTTAATTTGAATATTGATATAAACCATGATCCTACCTCTTCAAATGTAATGGCCACGGGAGAAAATCTTAGGTAGTTTCTACCTGTTTCAGATCCTCTTATTAATGCTGAGGGGGCTCGACCTTCCTCGGCTTCTTCCTGATGTTTTGTGTAAGGATAACATTTCTCTTTTTTCTCATCACAATGATACTCTCTCTGACACTGCTTTGGATGATGTCTCAAAAGTTTTAAGGGATGAATGATATGTGCAAAAGTATCGTAGAAGGAAGAATAGAGTTCAAAAGGAGGTACAAAATCACATTAATGGGAATAATGTGCTAGAGATGAATCAGTACTTTTCAGATGGAGAAGTTTAATATTCTTATATGAAATATTAGGGGAGTTGCGGATCCTTAATCCCTTGGTAGACTCAAATTAATGTCAAGGATTCATAAGGTTGATATTTTTGCTATTTTTGAACCTTTGGTCGCCTCTTCGAATGATCGAATCTTGGGTAAATTCAAAAACTTATCTTCTTTTGCTAATTGCTCTAACAAAATTTGATTGTTTTGGCGGAAGTATATTACAGTTGATGTCATCACTGATGATAGACAGTTTGTACATATTTTCTTCTCTATTGATGTTTTCTTTGACTTTCTTACTTTTGTCTACGTCGGGACTTTTAATGCTGCTAGATTTGATCTCTGGCACAAGCTTTCTGCTATGGGTACTTCTATTAATCAAAATTGGATGGTTGGAGAGGATTTCAGTATGGTGATGCATGAATCTGAGAAATTAGGTGGTAGGAGATTTGACACCACCTTAACTAATAAATTCAATGAGTCTTTAGCTTCAGCGAGAATTTCTGATTTTGATTTTATTGGTTCTAAATTTACTTGGAAAATGGGTAAGTTGTTCGAAAGACTTGATAGATGTCTTGCCAATCAACTGTGGATTACTTATGGATTCTCGCAAGTTCAACACCTTTCCAAAACTGGTTATGATCATAGCCCACTTCTCTTATCTTTTGATTATTTTAAAATGTCCTCTACATACCATTTATGTTTCTTAAATGTATGGGCTATACATGATGACTTCTTGAGATTAATTGCGGCAAATTGGAAATGTGAGGAGGTGGGCAATGCTTGGTACACTCTTTGGAAATTACATAAGAAGGTGGTTGCTGCTTTAAGGTCTTGGAATTGGGATGTCTTTGGTGATGTACATACTAGGGTCCAAAAAGCCGAACAAAGGGTGTATATGCTTCAGGCTCTTGATGAGAACACTAATGATATCATCCAAGATTTACAGGAAGCCAATAAAGAATTGCTTGAGGCCTCTCTTTGGGAGGAGTTGATGCAACAAAAAGCTGGGTAGACCCATTTTTCTCAAGGAGATAGAAACACTAAATATTTTCATGTTTGCATTAAACAAAGAAGAGCCAATAACACCAATGTGAGAATTAAAAGCAATGAGGGGAACTAGATTATTGGGGATGACGAAATAGGGAAGAGTGTGGTTCTTTACTTTTCTAAACTGTATGAGTCCCAAGAGACTTCGGGCTCTATTGATGCCTCTTTATTTGATGATGTACGTCATCATATGGTGGATCTTGATCTTTGTGATATTTCATCGACTGAGGAAATATATTTTACTCTACTTGAGATTAATTGTAATAAAGCTCAGGAGTCGGATGGCTTTACTTCTGTTTTCTACATTAAATACTGGAGTATTGTTAAGAATCAGGTTGTGGCGGCTATTCTGCAGTTACAGTTGTTCTCATTCCCAAAAATACTCAAAAGAGCTCTTGGGATTATTTTAGACCCATATCTTTGACTTTTGTTATTTCAAAGTTAATCAGTAAGATTTTGGTCAGACACATTCAACCTCATCTCCACAATTTAATTTCTTTGAATCAATCTGCATTTATTCAGGGGATGGGGATCACTGATAACATAATGCTGCCACAAGAACTCATTCTTGATATTGATAAAATATGTAGAGGGGCCAACATGATTACTAAACTAGACATTCGTAAGGCTTATGATTCTATCAGTTGCGAGTTTATTTTGAAGATTCTTTAGGCTTGAGGGTTTTCTCAAGAGTTTTTCAAAATTATAACCTCTTGGCTTCATTGCAATAAGTATAGCATTCTCATTAATGGCCAATCTCGAGGTTTTTTTAGTGCGGGTCCTGGAATTAAGCAGGGAGATCATTTATCCCCTACTATTTTCATTTTAATTTTTGATTATCTCTCTTGCCTCCTTAATAATCTTTTCAGGCGAAACCCCAAGTTGCAATATGCTAATAAATCTAACATGCTGGTATCTCATTTAGTATATGTCGACGCATGTTCCTATTTTCTAATGCAAGCAAGCATACGGTGAAGGAGATTCGCAATTTAATGGTTAATTTTCAATCCGTTTCTGGCCTTTCTTTTAATGCTAGTAACTGTAACATATACTTGGGAAACATGATCAATCGTTCTAATGCCTCCTGGATTGTTAATTTTATGGGTTTCTCCCTCTCTAACATCCCGCTTAAATATCTGGGGTTTTTTCTCCTTAAAGGTAGGAAGAGAAGTATACACTTTGACGAGGTTGTGGAAAAGGTTCAAAAAAGAATTTTGGATTGAAAAAACAATTTCCTTTCCTTTGGGGGTCGTCGTACACTGCTTAAGAGAATACTTCAATCTTTTCCTTTATATATTCTTCAAGTTCTCCAACCCAAAACAAGCACTATATTGAACCTTGAAAGATGTTTCAATAAGTTTTTATGGGTGGAAAATCACTCTAGTAGGAGATGGTTGCCTTGGAAGGATGTTTGCAAACCCATATATGCGGGTGGTTTGGGTTTCAAATCTCTGCAACATATTACCGACACTAATGTTTTTAAGCAATGTTTTAATTTCAGGAAAAGAGTCGTTATGAGCTAACTTCATGTACGAGAAATATTGTAGTTTCTCTTATCCTGCTTTGATAAATTGGCGGTTGGGGAATTCCACGATGTCGAAGAGATTGTTTATTGTTAAAGATTGGGCTAAGAATTTCATTTATTGGAAGGTGGGTAAAGGAAACCTTTCTTTTTGCCACGATTGTTTGTCTCATGTCTTACTTGATATGAGGGATACGTGGTATTCAAATCTCAGAGTGTCGGATACATGGGTTGACAGTCATTGGAACTTTCAGCTTCTTACTAGCATTTTAAAGATGGAGTGAGCTACAATCATTTCCACTATTCCTATTGATCCTCATTTGCACGATACTCCTACTTTGAAATTTCCCATGACGAGATTCATCACTAAATCTGTATATGCTTCTCGATATACTTTTCAAAATACCTCTTGGGGAGAGGGGGTGTGGAGTTGGACATTGACCCATCTATGTCTTTCTTGACTTGACGCATTTATCATTCAATAATAACTTGTGATGATATATTAAAAAATGAAAGGTTTGACAATCGTCTCCCGTTATTGTTTGTACAATTCGGCGGAGGAGACAATAGAACACATTTTCTTCACTACATGATGTCGGTTCGTGGTTTGGAACTATAGTTACTCTTGAGAGGAATCTTTTGCTCACTACATTAAGTTGCAATCCTAACTGTAAGAAGAAACACTTTTGGCAAATTTATCCTTACATCATATGTTGGTTTATCTAGATGACTCATAATAATATTATTCATGCAGGTAAGGTTATTCAAAACATGATGGTTTTCACTAATATCATTTCCTACATTAATAAATTGTGGAGAATGGAGAATTTTAAAAAAAGGTATATTTTCGGGCATCAACTATTTTCTCGCTTTGGGTCACAGGAATTTGGATGTGATGAGCTCCCTCACTCACCGATTTTGGTTAGATGGCGGCCACCTCCTAGAGGGTGGATTAAATTTAACACGGATGGGAGTTTGAAAGCCACCAATGCTGGTTGTGGGGGCATTGCAAGGAAACAAGCAAGGAACTGTATTTTCTTCTTCTCTTCTCCTTCTTATGTTGATTCTCCTATAGAGGTTGAGGCTCGAGTTATTTTAACAGCAGCTATTTTGGCTCATTATCTCAGCTAGCAGTTTATTATTTTTTAATGTGATAATCTTATCTTGATTGATATTTTGGCAAATAGTGGCAACGCCCCTTGGGATATACTTTATTATAAGGATGATTAAATGTTTAATTTCTAATATGAATATTATATGGAGTTTCAATTACCGGGAGGCTAATCAACCTGCTAATTGGCTTGCTAACTTAGGCAGCTCTACTTATATTTGTAGGGTGGGATCTACTCCCCTCCTCTTTACGCACTCTGCTGGTGGTGATAATATTGATGCTCCATATATTCGTCGGGATGTTTCCTCTTAAATAAGTTTGGTTGGCTGGGTGGTATGATTCGGCCCAAGATAACATTTGGCTGGTATTTTCTCTTCTGTATTTACTTTCGGGCACCCGTTGGAGGCTTGGATTTTTGGGGAACATGCAACTTATATTTTTGTTTCACTTGGTGCTTGGTTTTATATCACTACCATGGAGGCCCAGGGCTCCTTTGCTATATTTGAGATGATTATTTTGGGAGGCTCAGGGCTCTCTATTTTGGATTGGTTATGGTGGTTGTGGAGTTTGGGCTTACATCGAGTTATGGCTTGGGGGGGTATTAGTGGAGATATGGCACTTGGGAGGTACAATAATGTGTCTTGATTTACGGTTAAGATTGAAGATAGGAGATTGTATTTTCGGCTCCAAATTCATGAAGTTTTTCATAATTTTAGGAATGCAATGTGACTCCGTTTTGATTAACAAGGCTGGTTGGGAGGTTGGAGGAACATGGACCATTATATCTTTTCTACTCACTTGGTTTTATTGCTTGTTTACTTTTTTATCAGTCTTTTTGAGCTGCAGGTTTTGGAACTTTCGGGATTTCCTGCGGTTTCCAATTCTCAAGATGTCTGTAGTTGGCTTGCAATTTTGGTTATCTTTAATATTTTTGCTATACATGTTCATAGTGGGTATACATCATTTCTTTAGGTATGCATTTTGGATTGATACATGTAAATTTTGGTTATATTTCCCTTTGTTTCATCTTTATTTCTTTCTGGGTAGAGTTGTAATGAGAAAAAAGGAACTCCTAGGACTCTATGTATTTTCTTTATTTTTAGCGGAGATCCATTTGTCCCTCTTATATTTTGTAACCGACTTTTTGATATTAACTATATATATATATATGTATGTATGTATATATAAACATGTGTGTATGTATGCGTATATAAACATGTGTGTATGTATGCGTATATATCTATGTATGCATCAATATATAAACATGTATGTATGTAGGTGTGTGTATTTCTCTCTGTACGTAAGTCTGTGTGTGTGTGTGTGTGTGTGTGTTTGTCTGTATGTATGCATGTATGTATGTGTGTATGAGTGTGTCTGTCTGTCTGTATATTTTTTTAAGAAAAAGCACAAGGGCTAATATATTAAAGCGGAAAAGATACAGAAAGTTTGTATGAGATGACTTAAAAAAAGGTCTAACTCAAACAATACAACACACACAAATCTCAAATAAAACAAATAAACATAAAGGTAAAAAACCAAAAAGCTACTAAAGTTAGGGAAGTTCCACTTTAGTCATCCCTCTGCCTCTAGTTCTCGGAAATGAGTCGGCCAACAAATTAGTAAAGAGTATCAATGCTCGACATTGCCCGTAGTAACCAAAGTATCATCCATCAGATTCATTAGCTCAAGAGGTCTCCGTTCTTCTTCTTCCTCCTGGATGTGTAGACCTGTAATTCCTTGTCCGATGATTGACTCATCTGATCAATAGATTGTTCCAAAGTTGGTCGGACAGGTGTAGGCTATTGCAAATCATGATCCTCATGAGCCCGAGTAACATTAACAGCTCACTCGACCTATTGAGGCGGTAGTGAAGCTACAGAAATATAGTCACATGTAATATCGATGATAGGTTCTAGGGAAGGTGGGGTCTAAAAGATCTCCCTCTCCCTGACGATAAGAGGTTTCAAAGACGGGGGAGCTACAACATTGTGTGGGGACTGAATGGTTATCATATTGCCTGCGAGAATAGTGACGTCTTCAGGGGCATCCTTTTGATGATCAATAGTGTCAATAACTTTGAGCTGATCAGCAGAAGATATATTCACTCTCTGGCGGAGCACTACGTTTTTTTAATCTGAAGTGTGGGTGTAGATGGTGGCATTAAGTATTGGAGTGGCCAAATATACGACAGTTCAAACAATACGAAACAAAATGTTCAATCACTACCTTTTGCCAATATCCATGATCTTGTGTGTCCAACCAGATTTCCTCAAAAGCGGATGAAGTGATGTCTCTTTCAACAAGCACTTTGGCTTCAGATAGACGGAAAAAATTAAAATTATGAATGTCAATTTTGAGCGGCTTACTATAAGCTGTGGCAATATAATACAAAACATTTCGAGTAAAATAATGAAATTTTAGGAGAGTGAAGCAAAACCAGATCGAGATGATTAGTGATTCCGTCTGTAGGTCAAAATCCACCGACAATTTCAAAATCTCCATTGTTCTGTTATCAATCCAGATTACTCTTCTAACAAATAATCGTGTGTAATCATGTTCATCATTAAGTTGAATAAGAATGTGTCTTTCATCTAAAAGTCTAATTTTCCACTCTCTAAAAAGATGTATAAGCTCAAATTCCTTGTGAATAAGTTACTTTAGGATAACCATAAAGAAATTCTCTGATCAAATTCAGAAGACAGGAAAAAGCAAGTTGATTACATTCAGCTTCTGTAAAAAAGATTGAAAGCATCCTATTATTCCTACCAGATTTCTTGATGTCCTCCGCCAACACAAACGAATGAGGAAAATAGCACGAATTAGAAGTACCTGAGAAGTGGACTCCCATAAGAGTAGTAGTATATGATTTGTCCGAAGCCATCACCACAAGAGGGAGGCACGGCTAAAGAACAACGAATTTGCAGTGGACGGAAGAGCAAAATCTAGAAGGGGATAGACTGTAATCCAGCCAATTTCAGCAGAGGGAGAAACAAAAATAAGGCGCGCCAAAGACGCGTTTCTGTTCAGATACGTCGTAGGCTTTTGTTTTCAGATGCGTGGTGGAGGGCGAGCCGCAGAAGATGGGAAAACTGCAAAAACTCGAACGAGTCGAAGCCGAGATCGGTCGGAAGACGAGCCGCGGGAGACAACCCGGCCTTCAACGAGCAGCGAGCACAAAGTCGCAATTAACGACAAAAGAAGAAACAGAGAAGCAAACTCCTCTTTTTCTTCGGGCGTGAAAACACCGTGGCAAAGGCTAGGGAGAAAATGAATTTACATCTACATACATACATACATACATACATATATATA
>NW_018219172.1:0-1865 GCF_001263595.1 Phalaenopsis equestris | reverse complement strand
TTCCAATGAATTCCCCAAGAGACACACAAAGCAACACTTTAAATATCGTCGAAATCTGATGTATATTCTAGAAGATATGTTGAAAACCAATTTTGACTCTTAAGCGCTGATTTTGGGTGCTTAAGCGCCATCCTCTCTGTCTGGGTGGCCCCTAAGTGCCATTTTTGGCACTTAAGTACAGGCACTTAAGTGTCCGGTTTAGGTCCCCTTGGCTGCGGTGTGCCCGATTCGACCCGATTTGCTCCGGTTTGCTCCGTTTTGGTTCATTTTTGTTCCTTTTGCTCCAATCACTCCAAATTCTTCAATTTGATGTATCTACAACCAAAAACACAAGAAAATATACCTTTAAAGTGCAATATCATCATAAAATATAGTATAAAAATAGTACATTTTTAGGCACATCAAAATCCCCCAAACTTAAACATTACTTGTCCACAAGTAATACTACATTTTTAAAATAATTTATGTAGATTAGAGTTAATAGGTCATCATTTAGAATTTCTAAAATTTTAAGAAATTTTAGTGAATCGGACTAGCCCAGGGTCTAAAATATTTATCATTAAACTTGGAAATTTGTTTTCCTATCTAATTCAGAAATATATGCAGACTTTTAAAATTTTAGATTCTATGAACTTTACTTTCTAGACTTAAGAACTCTCTTAAAAATAATTTTTACTAATATAAGTATAAAAAATAAGCTTAGGATTGTTCTAAGTTCTTTACTCTAGAAAGACTCAAGTGAAATGATTAGGACCTCTCCTTAAGCTTCTCCTCACTTTTTTTTTTTGCATTTTCTTTTTCTTTTTCAGGATCTTTTTTTTTATCCATTATTTTTTTTCTTTTTCTTTATATGAGAATTTATATCTGGAGAAGTCCTTAAATAATTTTGAATTCCACTATCCTCCCCTAAAGTTAAAACTTATTACTTTCCTTCATTTGAAATAATGTATTTTTTAATACTTTTTAAAAGAGCCTTAAATGTTTGAAAATAAAAATTCTAAGAATCCTTAATTTTTCAAAAAATACAATTTTTTCCTACTAAAGATAGTTATTCATTTTCCCTAGCTCTCCAATAAATATCCGTAATCCTTAACTCTAGGTTCACTCTTTTCACTAAAAATATCAACTAAATTTTCCTATTCCATTTCTATACTTAAAATTCTAACATCCTTAAAATGACTCCACATAATAAAAATCATTAGAAATAAAATGCAAATTTATTTGTAGTACTTTTGAAAACAAGTAAGGTTTAAATTTGAAACATTTTTTTTCCCCCCAAACTTAAGCTTAAACATGTGTAACAATGAAGTACAAAAATATGTGGCAAAAAAAAATCACTTTTACAATTTATTACACATCCTACAAAAATATTAACAAATAACATATGGTAGATTATTGCAGTAGAAAGTAAATCTAGCTTAAACAAGCTTGACATAACACTATAAAGGGTAACACTATAAAAAAATTTTAAATAGTAGAACAGGCACAAACTGAAGAATAAACATCAACACATTGTAAACATTATAAAGGAGTTGCTAGATGCTAATAATATATTGAGATAAGTTTGTCATCTCCAATGACTCATTCAAGTTGACTCACAAACATAGACACGCAAACTCCAATACATAGCTCACAGATCATAAACAAACAACAACTGAGGTTAATTTGATCTCCCTTCTACTCAAATTTCCCCTCCTTACTTTCAATTTCTAGCCGAAGAAAAAACACTAATAATGTGGGTGTATTATAAAAATTTATATGGTTATCATCCATGGACCATAATTCCCTCATGTGTTGCCAATTTCAGGGTTACTCTAAGTCTAAGTTATACACAATCTAGTAAATAAAATTGTGCAGTTCATTCA
>NW_018219171.1:0-2608 GCF_001263595.1 Phalaenopsis equestris | reverse complement strand
CAGCTTCTTACGGGCAAAACCCACAACAAAAATAGTGCCGACAAGATTGTTAGACACCACTTTTTCTTTTATTTTATCCTTTTTGTTAGTTTATTTTGAGTGATTGTTATTTTGAGTGATTGTACTTTTTGTTAGTTTATTTTGAGTGATTGTAAACAAAAGAGATTCAAAGGAACTTCAAGAGTTTGGTGGAGAACTTAAGATAAGTTTTTATCATTTTGTTTTGAGACTTCTTTGGTTTTAATGGAGACTTGTTATTGGTTTGACAATGATTTCTAC
The DNA here is from genome assembly GCF_001263595.1 of Phalaenopsis equestris. Lineage (NCBI taxonomy): Eukaryota > Viridiplantae > Streptophyta > Magnoliopsida > Asparagales > Orchidaceae > Phalaenopsis > Phalaenopsis equestris. The sequence goes on along the minus strand of NW_018219171.1, from coordinate 2,329 downwards.
TTTTAAACTAAAGTGTGGTTTTATTTTCTCCATGAATTCTCAGTAGTTTTCTTTTTCTTTCTTCTTAAAATGATAAGTAATTAAGTTTTAGGTGGAAATTGTGGAGAGTGTAGATCTTTAATGTTGAAAGAAGTTGTGATGATTTAAATCCATGCACTTCATTTACTTCTTGATTTGACCAATCCATATGTTAAAATCTATTGTGAGAAAATGTAAGAACCAGACTGGTATTGTCTCAGTCAACAATTGGAAAGAATCACATGAGGTTGTATGAATGAGAATGTAGTTCATATGATTGAATGCAAATAAATAGGGAAATATTCATTGATGGGTGTAGAGTTAGAGGACTTTAAAGTGACAGGTTAAATCCCCCAACTTGATTTATTATTTTAGGTTCTGATACGAGAATGTTAGCCCCCAATTGGAGGGCATTGAGGAAACTCTAGAGTGAGAGTTAGTATCTTTCCTACCCAGTCGGTCTTCAGAACTATTCAAACTTTAAATTAGCCAATGTTCTTTATAGCATCACTAGTAAGGGTAAAGAATATTATTGCTCCTATTTGGCACAACACAATTTGCATACTTTCACAACAGAATTCTTATACTTATTACTGATTCATGATAAGAAGAAATATATTTTTCTTATTATGTGCTTTTTATCTACAAAACTCTAGTTATATTTTTAAGTTGTTACTGTTTTGTCAAAATAGCAAAAATACCAAAAATAGTTGAATTTTTATTACTGCAAAATATATTCAATTTTGCAAAATATATTCAATTTAACTACAAAATATATTAAGTTTATGTATTTGTCTTTTTAAAAATAGAAAGTTTTCTAACATATTGTATAAATTCCCTACCCTATGGGTTCGATATTTAATTCTTAATCAAAAAGTCCTATATTACTTGATAACGATATAGATACTTGCGTAGTATATTAAAAGTTAAATTCTTATTTTTCTTCAGGATCAAGTTTTTTGTTTTGTTGTAAAGTAAGGAAATATAAAGTAAGGAAATATAAGTGAAAATATAAGTGAAAGATAATCTGAATTATTGTTGTACTTTGCATATTAGTACTATCAAAAGCGAACAAGTTTTTGGTGCTGTCGGCGGGGAATCGAAAGCAAAATTTCTAATTTTAGAAGTCTTATTTAAACTTTAAGTATTTTATCTTATTTTCTATGTGTGTTTTGAATTTTATTTTATTTTATTATATCTTAGTGTATGCGTACTTCAGGTTCTCAAGGACTAGTTATAGATGAACTTCATTATATGTTAGCAAATTTTCTATGATTCTGAATTAGAAAGAACTATTTGAAAAATCAGGAAAATCAAAAAATTATAAATTTTGAAAAATCCAAAAAAATTATAGAAATGGCAGACCAAAATAATCAAAATGCTGAAATTCATCAAAGAGTTCAAACCTTTAAGAAATTATGCCAACCCTATTGTAGATGAACTTCATTATAGTATTCAAAAACCTACTTTAGTGGCTAATTCATTTGAACTTAAACCTACTATTATCTAAATGGTATCAAATAATCAGTTTGGGGGATCACCAACTAAAGATCCAAATTTACATCTTGCCAATTTTCTAGAATTTTGCGCTATATTTAAATACGATGGTGTATCAGATGCTGCCATAAGACTTAAGTTATTTCCTTTTTCACTAAGGGATAAAGCTAATATGTGGTTGAATTTGTTAGCATCTAGATCTATCAAAATTTCTTGCTAAATATTTTCTACCATAAAAAATTACGAAGCTTAGAAATGATATTACATCTTTTAATCAGTTTGAAGGAGAATCTATTTATGAAGTATGGGAAAGATTTAAATAACTCTTAAGAAAGTGTCCACCATGTTATACCAGATTGGTTAATAATTCAAACTTTTTATAATGGATTAGTTGGATCTCTTATATCAATTATTGATGCCGCTGTTGGTGGTTCATTGATGTCAAAACTATTTCAGGACGCCTATGCTTTAATTGAAAAATGGCTACCAATAATTTTCAATGGCTTTCTAAGAGGGTAAATCCTAAGAAAGTAGCCAATATTCATGAATCTAATGCATTTACCATGTTAGCAAATCAAGTTGCTGCAATTTTAAGGAAGTTAGACCAATTTTGAATGAATTTTTCTCAACCAATTTCCATGATTGAAGAGAATTCATTAGGCCAAATGGTAGATTTTCAAGCATCATTAGAAACTTTGAATGCCATTAATAATAAGCAGAATAACCCATATTCAAATTATTATAACCCAGGTTGGAAGAACCAACCCAACTTTAACATAAATAATAATTCAAGTGGTAATAATCAGCAATGGGG
>NW_018219170.1:14992-15250 GCF_001263595.1 Phalaenopsis equestris | reverse complement strand
CGGGTAAACCCCACACCAAAAATAGTGCCGACAAAGTCTCAAAAAGGCTCTGTGAGTAATTTGAGGGGCTCTCCCTAAGAAATTTTCAGCACTTCCTTTAAATAAAAAAATTTCAGCACTTAGTTTAATGGCCATGGAAGTGGCCTTTTATAAAAATCGGGTTATGGTGGCTGTCATGACCAATTAATGGGTGTATTGTGATGCTTAGGTGGAGGGCAGAGGAGCTATATCAAGTAATTTGGCTGCGCTGGCCTCTCA
>NW_018219170.1:6876-14613 GCF_001263595.1 Phalaenopsis equestris | reverse complement strand
ATTTGGTGTAGATGATCATAAGGAGCAACTTTGGTGAAGGATGGAAGTGGTTTTGAGTTCAATTGAAGGGTCAATTTGAGGGAATTTTGAACTTTAATTAATTTGTTCATGTTGGGCTAGGCTTCGGTCTAGTTTGGGTTAGCCTTTGGCTAAGTCCAAATTGATTGCTGTAAATGGTCAATAGGGACCTCATGAAGAGTTTCCAACATGAATTGGATGCCAATTTGGAGGTTAAGGCAATTAATTGGGTGAAATTTGGGGACTTAGCCAATTTGGGGCTAAATTTGGGAATTTTGGATTTAGGCCAAAATCAAATGGATTTAAGGCTTTACCAAGGTCAATTGATGGTTGATTTTGATGTATAGGAATGTTATAAAGTTTTTTCAACATCAATTGAGGCCAATTGACTAGGCTATGGGTTCAATTTGGTGAGATTAGGTCACATGGTCAAAATTGGGGTTTTGACCCAAATCAAAATTGGGCTCAAATCATGGACCAATTGGGCTTGTATTTGGTTCAATTTGATCATATCAAAAGTGAATTTGAGTTCAGGACTGAAATTGAAGTCAAATTGATGGATATTTTATTTGAATTTGGGGGATTTGGGCCCTTAAAGGCAAATTTGGTGATTTTGGTCGAAGATGGTCAAATTGGCCAAATTGGGTCCTGTGGTATTTAAGAGAAACAAAATTGGAAATATTTTGGAATCATTGGGATTTTCTGGGAATTTTTGGAATTTTTGGAAATTTGGGCTATGGAAGGGTATTTGGTAATTTGGGGGTGTTTTAGTAGTAGAAGGCCAAGATGGGTATTTTGGTAGAGTTAAGGTACCAACCATCACCAACAAGCCATGGACCAATGGAAATCCCATTTTGGGTCCTCTACATAGTGGTCTTAGCTAAACCATAACCCTAGGGCTAGTATGTTTAGGGGATCATCTACATGAGTATCCCAAAAAATCAAGGGATCTAGGCTAAAAATTTGAGTTCAGGGTTGTGAGTGATTTTGGGTGCAGATAAGTGTAGTGAGTGTCTTAGCTCCAGACCAACACCCAAGGTCAACCCTAAGGTCTAGCAATCCTAAGGGTGACTCATCTTGAGTTTCCCCCACAGTGACCCCACCTACTAAGTATTTAGAGGTTGAGAGCAATATGTGGAACTCCAGGTTGAGTAAAGAAGATGGTAGAATTTCTAATAGTGAGGGTTCCAAGTCTATTTTTTTAGGAATAGTGGCTACTAAAGAGGAAAAACTAAATCTCAACCAAAAGTGAGGTCAACAAATGGGCCCCCAATAGGTGTGGTGAACTGGGCAAGCACTCCGGGCGTATTGGTGTTGACCAACAAGATCAACAAAAACCAATACAAACTACAAAGTCAAAAAAGACCCGGAAGTATGCGTAGAGTTGTGTGTGTGATTTGTTTCTGCTGGGGAATTAGCAGGTGATCGTCTGATTGAAATCAAGGAGTAGCGACTCTCGTTGGGGTTCAAAGAGTGAATTTTGAGTTATGAAATTTCAGGTATTTATGTATGTAAGTGCTGACCCCGAGGTGGGAATTAAAATTTAGGTATCAATCCCGAAATAAGAATCAGATGCTATAATCTATTTATGGTGGTCTTAAAATTGATTTCAAAAGATGAGAATAGGATGCCTTGAATTAATCAAAGGGCTTACTCCCTCAACCTCAAGAATATCATGTAATTTGATTCGAAAGATTGTGATAGGACAGGTTCCTAAAGCACGCGAAACCGGATGTGAAATCCTCAACCTCTAGAATTTGATTTGAAAGATTGCAATAGGATGAGACCCTAAACCAACATGGTATCAGATGTGAAATCCTCAACCTCTAGAATTTGATTTGAAAGATTGCAATAAAGATTACGATAGGAGGGGCTCCTAAAGCAACAAAGAATCAGATGTAGATTCCTCAACCTCTATATTTGATTTGAAAGATTACGATAGGAGGGGCTCCTAAAGAAACGTAAAATCAGATGTGAAATTCTCAACCTTTAGAATATTGATTTGAAACATTACGATAGGAAGGGATCCTAATGCAACGCGGAGTCGAATGTGAAATCCTCCAACCTCTAGAATTTGATTTGAAAGATTGCAATATAAGGGTGAGCTCCTAAAGCAAGGCAGAATCGGATGTGAATCCTCAACCTCTAGAATTTGTTTTTAATGATTGTAATCGGATGAGCTCCTAAAGCAACACGGAATCCGATGTGAATCCTCAAGCTCTAGAATTTAATTTGAAAGATTGTAATAGGATGAGAACCTAAAGAAACGCTGAATCGGATGTAGAATCCTGAACCTCTAGAATTTGATTTGAAATATTGCAATAGGAAGAGAACCTAAAGCAACACGGTATCAGATGTGAAATCCTCAACCTCTGGAATTTGATTTAAAAGATTGCAATAGAATGAGCTCCTAAAGCAACGCAGAATCAGATGTGGAATCCTCAACCTCTAGAATTTAATTTGAAAGATTGCAATAAGATGAGCTCCTAAAGCAACGCGGTATTGGATGTAAAATCTTCAACCTCTAGAATTTGATTTGAAATAATGCAATAGAAGGGGAACCTTAAGCAACGCGGAATCGGATGTAAAATCCTTAACCTCTAGAATTTTATTTGAAAGATTGCAATAGGATGAGCTCCTAAAGCAAAGCGGTATTAGATGTAAAATCTTCAACCTCTAGAATTTGATTTGAAATATTGCAATAGGATGAGCTCCTAAAGCAACGCGGTATTGGATGTAAAATCTTCAACCTCTAGAATTTGATTCGAAAGATTGCAATAGAAGAGGTACCTAAAGCAATGCGGAATCAGATGTAGAATCCTGAACCTTTAGAATTTGATTTGAAAGATTGCAATAGGATGAGCTCCTAAATCAATGCGGAATCGGATGAGAATCCTCAACCTCTAGAATTTGATTTGAAAGATTGCAATAGAATGAGAACATAAAGCAACGCGGAATCGGATGTGGAATCCTCAACCTCTAGAATTTAATTTGAAAGATTGCAATAGGATGAGCTCCAAAAGCAACGCGGTATTGGATGTAAAATCTTCAACCTCTAGAATATCGTGTGAATCATTGCTATGCAATGCGAAATAGGATGTGAAATCCTAATCCTCTAAAATATTGTGTGGACCATTGCTAAGCAATGCAGAATTGGATTTGAACTCCTCATCCTCTAAAATATCGTGTGAATCATTGCTAAGCAATGCGTAATCGGATGTGAAATTCTCATCCTCTAAAATATTGTGTGAACCATTGCAAAGCAATGCAGAATAAGATGTGAAATCCTCATCCTCTAAAATACCGTGTGAACCATTGCAAAGCAATGCGGAATCAGATGTGAAATCCTCATCCTCTAAAATATAGTGTTTCCAATTTGTAGGAAACTAGTAGAATTTGCAAAGATTGATATTGTTGAGGAAAAATCTTGAAACTTTGTGAGATTTTGTGCAGAATGTGAAATTCCGCGGAGATATGAAGAAAATTGATGCAGACCAAGGGAGTTGTGCTACGCAAGCAAAGAGTAAGAAACCTCAAACTCAAGAAATTTATCATTTTCTTTTCTTATTGTTAGGATTTGGACCCAATTTCAGACAAGCACGACGTCTGAGCTTCTATGAATGAGTCTTTGTCTCTGAAACATTGCAAGGCACAGTACTTCTTGAAGTATCGTCCACTGACAAATGACAAGTGTAGAAAATATCCGATCCTTAAGGTACTATCAAAACTATATTCTTTCAAGTACACATAAAAGATGCATTATTTCTACAGATATCATGGCTGAAGAAGCCACAAGTTCGTAGCTTCGTTTGTAGTAGTCATCATTTGATTTGTTGCAGATTCTGTAAAGGTTGTTGAAGTTGTCTTTGAGAAATCTTTCTAACATTCTTCGAGTTGAAGTTGGAGTTGTATTTGTTGGACACTGAAGGATATGACCTCAGGTTTGAATTTCCATTAACTGCTAATATCATTATCATGTCTTTAATTCTTTCTTTCTGAGCCTAAGCAGACTTCAGAATTTTGGTTGTGTGATCAAAACATTTTTCATTTTCCAAAGATATTTCTGAGTTAATTAATAACTGACCAAAAGACTTAAGATCATTAAACTTTTTTTTGAATATAATATCAGAAGACTTGAATTAACGCCCTCTCGAGCCCTTGGATTGCTTTCCCAGGGATCCCTACGGCCACTGGCCCTATATAGCGGGATCAATCCCTACCTATTTTATGCATTGAGGAATTTATTTTGATTTTTTTTTTCTTTTTTTTTTTGCTTCAACCTTTGCACATAATCTCTTTTTTTTCTCTTTTTTTTTCTTTTCCCCATGTTTTGTTGAAAATTATTATATCTGGCAGAGCATGAATTAAAGATTTTGAATATCTTAATTGAGACACCAATTTTTGATTATATGCTCACCTCAAGCTTCTTCTCGGGGGATTTTCACAAAATTTCTTTTTACTCCCTTTGTTTTCTAAGAATTACTATATCTTGTGGAACATATTTCTTTTAAAGATTTTGAATGTCCAAATTCCCCTGACTAATAATCCTCAAATGTTTCTTAAGTTCAATTCTTGGATATTATAACTCGTTTGAAAGTCAGGACATAGTCACATGGCATGAAATTAAAAGGCTCGTGATATCCCGAGTCAACTATTCGTATTTCAACCACACTATATTATTTTGAAATCAACTTAGGACTCAGTCCAAATTCTTTAAAGTGGATGACTCAGATTAGGGCATTAATTTCATCCTCCCCTGAGTCATAGTTTTATCAAAACATCCAAATTTTTCTTCGAGGTGATCATTTTTTCTTAAATATTGCACAATCCTGAACAACAACAAACCCTTTCTTTTTATTAATTGTGGTGAGAGGGATGGGATACACTGACATTGCTCATGTTAATTTTCCATTTAAACAAAAATAGTAATATAATAGTAGCCAAGAGGCATTTCATTCGTTGGCAATTGGATAGGAATATAGGAATGGGTTGGAACAAACAAATCGACCGAAATCATATTGATAGAACCTCTTTCAGGTTTCTTTCAAATATTCTTACGTCCCCATTCTTGAACTTCTCCTCAAGCAAGTCTTTAAAACTGCAACACTCTTCTATGGTGTGTCCGATGAATCTGTGGTACGAACAATATCTCGGATGTCCTTTCTTGTTGGCCTCATCGGGCTTCTTTGGCTTAGGTAAACTGAACTCAGGATTCTTGAGAATATCTTTTTTGTTGCTTCATCTTTAAAAGAATATATCCCATTTGATCGAGTGTTCATGATTGGAACTTGTCTTTCATATGTCTGGTAAGGTCTCTGCTGAGATGATTGCTGAAAATTCTGACGAGGATGTTTGAAGGTTTGTTGATGTTGTTCGGCTTGTATTTGCAATTGTCGTTTTTCCCTACTAACCATAGCAACTGTCCCAGATTTCTTCTTGAATATCTTGGTTATCCTGGACTTCTCGGCCTTCTCGGCCTTCTCATGAGAATCCATATGCTTGACTTCTTCTTGTAGATTGTTAGCTTTGTTAAGTAACATGTTGAAAGACTTGATTGTGAGTCCCTTAAACATAAAATCTATTGGTCCATGGATTCTTTTGAGTAAAATCTCAATTGCATGTTGTTCCTGTAGTTGAGGCTCACACTTCATGCTAAGATTTCTCCACCTCAAAATATAATCTACTAGAGTCTCGTTAGGCTTTTCTTTTTCCATCATGAGATCTCCAACAAAAACGTGGTGTTGTGCTCCAGCAAATCATTTTACAAACAGCAGCTCTAACTCGTCGAATGTCTTCACCGATCCGTTGAGCAACTCGGCATACCAATCAAAAGCAACTCCTGACAGACTGCTGACGAACTGTTGACAGAGTAAAGCATCGTTGTTTCTTGTATTGCCACAACTAGCTCAGAAATGTGCTATGTGTTGTCTAGGATTTCCAGTCTCGTCAAATAGCTTAAAGTTTGGTGACACAAAACCCTTGAGGTAGGGTACTGCATCGAACTCCTCCGGGTAAGGTCTACCTTTTAGAATCAATGAACCACCCTTAGATTGGGTTATGACATCTCGAACTTGCTCGACCTTTTGTTTAAATTCATTTTCTGGTATGACGCTTTGGATAGAGTATTTCTTCAGTTGTTCATCAGAGGTGAATTCTTTTCTTTCATTTGCAACATGAATGGTTTCTGGTTGGTTCATTTCTGGAAGTGTCGTCTGCGGTGATTGTGACTGTCTTTGCATTACAATTACCGAGTTCGTCAATTCTTCAAATTTCTTTTTGAGATGATTGATCTGTTCATACCTTTGTTGGGTGGCCCCTTGCCTCTCATCTGCGACGTTCTCCACACCAGAAGATGGAGTGTCGCGCACAGATAACTGGGCCTGGGTCTCGACGACATTGATTTCTATTAATCCTTCATCCAATTAATATAACACATTGTAATCTTCATCATTCATATATTTTCCTTGTTCTTCAGATAATCACACAATATTGGCTCGGAGTCTCTCCAGCTTAGCGTTGATTGACCTTCCTTTGATTACTTTTAGGTCAATTGGGGATTTTTGAAGATGTCATTTCTTTTGTTGAGCACCGATATGGTTGTGTAGAAGTTAATTGAATCAATCGAAATCATATTTACAGAACCTTTTTCATTTCTTTTAAATACTCTTTAAGGATCGTTATATTTCCTTTTTAAAGGTTTCTCTCGAGCCAATCCATGAAGATGAAACAATCTTCTATAGTGTGTCCCAGCAACCTGTGATACAGGTAATAGTTAGGTTGACCCTTGTTGTCAAACTCTTCGGGTTTCTTTGGGTCTGGTAATATGAACTTAGGCTTCTTCATCAGACTTCTAAACATTTTGGATACTGCCTCATCCTTGAAAGAATACACCACTTTCTGTCATTCTGCCAAAAACATTCTCTTATTCTCTGCTTGGTATGATCCTCCCTGAGGTGGTCGCTGGCTATACTGACCATACTATTGTATCTGTCTTTGAGCATGCTGCGATGACGACTGATGAGAATTTTTTGCATTTATCTTCATTGGTTGTTTTCCTTTAAGACCCAATCTCGAATCCAGAAAGTAGTGGGGCATAAGCATCAACTGACACTTCCTCATGTAGAATTTCTTTTCCCTTACTCGGCAAAGCAGTTGGCACGGTGACAGTGTATCCGGTAGTAGGAGTAAAAATTGTTCTCGGAGTAATCTCAACGCTCCCAACTACAGACTTTTCAAGACTAGTAGGGCTCTTTTCAATCAACACCTTTGAAGGGGATAATTCTTTGGTAGAATTCAAGTTGAACTCCACAATAGGCTCCACGGACTTATCTGTTTCACACTTCATCACTGTGATGGCCACCTTTCCAAACTTAACTCCAATATCATCGAACCCTTGTCCAAATTTAATAACTGCCAGTTCAGGCAATTCATCTTTATTGACAGCGACTCCATTCTAGAGGCAAAATAAAAGATTAACCTTAGCGAAGACATTGTCCCTATCATTTGAAAAATTTTTGAAAGTCAGCGATGTCCCGTGCTTTGCAGTTTCGACAAAAGTACTTAAATTGACGCACGCGTCTTATAAACTGGGCATCCTTTATTATTTTATTTTTCAAATTTGTTATTCACTTGTGACTAAAGCATCAAAGAGTTGCAACTAGTAAATTGAATAAGCGTGAAGAGGTGCAACAACATGGCTTGATTCACAGAAAAGCAAAC
>NW_018219170.1:6062-6715 GCF_001263595.1 Phalaenopsis equestris | reverse complement strand
GTTGGTTGACCAGCTAGTCCTGAAGTCCAAGGAGTTAGCTATACTTTCTCAAGACAGAAATGGGTAAATCATGTCGACGAAAGAAGGGTAATTTGGTCTAAGAGGGACATGGACACATTACCGATGTGTGAAGATAACATTTCTTAATTAGTATGGAGAGAAAAGCTTGTCCCCAGTGGAGTCGCCAGAAGCTGTCGACACTATTTTTGTGGGTGGTTTGGTTTGTGGAGGAGTTGCCCATAAGAAGTTGTCGGTCCCCGGAATTGAAATCTCGTTGCCCACTTTGAAAGGACGTTGAAGTATGAAATCAAACTGACCCCATATTTTTAATAGTTTTAAAATGAAATAGCATTGTACCTCAAATCATGTATCTATCCCAGAGGATGAAAACAAGACTTGAGGGTGAGGCTCTATCAAATAAACTAAGGAAAGTATGACGTCCATTTAGTCTGCAAAACCTTTGTATTTTCCAACAAATTCCCTTATTTAATATAAAGGATTAAATAGGATTTATATTAAGCTGGGTTCGGACATGCTTCATATAAGGGCAAGCTCCTATAGTTAATTACATCTTAAATGACCAAAGTCACTTAAGAAAACTCTCGATAAAAATCAAGAAATATTATCTTCAAGGAATTTCAAAGGGTAGGACT
>NW_018219170.1:4592-5956 GCF_001263595.1 Phalaenopsis equestris | reverse complement strand
GAACCTCGGTGACTTCCCAAGCTATCCTAATGTTTGGCTTCAGTTTTGAGGAGAAAAATTTAAGTGTTTCATTCTGCAAATTTTATTTAGTTAGGGCTTATATTCGTGTGAAACGATCACACAAATGGCCTGGAAGATGTGAGGGTTTAGGTCATGACAAACGACAACCTCGGAATCCTAAAACGAGTTAGGGCTTATATTATATAGCAGGGCTATGCAAAGGCCTAAAGATAATGTGAGGATTTACGTTGCATAAGCAAGCAACCTCGAAGTCCTATGGATTTATTGTTTAAGTCTAAGGAAGGAAGATTGGATTAGCTGGGGAAGACAGGTTTTGATGTTAAAGATGGTCGTGCTGCCCACCATGCTAGTTCCACATTCCTCACCCTGACGAGTTTGAGTTTTCTAGCGTGTCAAGTTATAATATCAAATTAGATGGCCTTATGGTTGAAGTTCTTTAAATTTTATGAGGGAATATTAAAGTTGATTAGAGCGACACCGGTTCGGATCCTACGGTTCCCTCGTTTCGTTATCACTATTTTCTATTTGATTCACTTTGTCTAAATGAACTTACTAAACCCAACTTAATGAGTTCCATAATTTCATTTAAACCGTGGGAAGCCTCATTAGCAACCGTAGGTTACCCCCTCCGAGGGATTCCTGATCATCCAATAGAGATGTCTTAACTTAGTTGAAGTTGTAGTTCTGTGTGATGTTTGTGATTAAATTTTGAGTTGTTTTATATTTTGAATGTTGTGGTGGTCAATTTTATCTTGGTTGATTTTATTTTCATTTTGTTTATGGTTATGTGGCTATCCTGATGGTTTTAGCTTTCATGCAAGGTGACATCTTTGTTTAGCATGCAAATTTACAGGTATAAAAGAATAGTATGAAAGTACAAGAAGGACAACGCTGAAAACTGTAAAAGTGTACCTGGCGAGTCTTCTCGTTCCACCACCTGAAACTTAAAAGGTATGTTAAGACAGTTTATATGAGACAGGGAAGTAAAATCTTGACGACATATCTAACCCTAGGTCATATCTTAGTGGGTCCTTAAGAGTTTAGTTAAGGATGATGTTGTTAAGCAAAACATATTAAGTTTAATAGATCTCTGAGGTATCCAACAGATCTAGAGAAAGAAGCAAGTCCGTCCTACTCTCTCGCTGCCTGGTGAAAAATCTCGAGTTCTTTTAAAATAAATATGTTGCTTAATAATTCATCCTTTAAATACCTTTAGTGCTCAATGAGCATTGATGTCTCAATTATCCCTAAGAATAGAGTAATTATCATTTATCATGTAATTTGAGAATTATGTGGGTGAAGACCCTTGAAGGGGAGTTAGTGTAATTTGAACACTTAGCCAA
>NW_018219170.1:2288-3376 GCF_001263595.1 Phalaenopsis equestris | reverse complement strand
TTTTGTGATTTTTCTACACAAAGTTATGGATTTTCTAAGTTAAGGGTATTTAAATAAATAAGAAAAAGCCCTATTTATCTATTTAAATTGCGTGTGATGACTGGATCCTAAGCGGCTCTAAAGGCATGCGTGGCGCGCTCTGGTTGGACACCGCCGTCAACGTAGCTTGCTGACTCAGACCGCTATTTATGTCCCAAAGTGTTGTCCAGCTCGATCTCCTCCGTCCATTTGATACACGCTTGATCAGACGACTCCTCATCATCATCCCCGATAGAGTGATCCCACGCCCATCCACACTAAAACCTTAAGATCTCGACCTAGAATCAACCAAATTACTTCGGGTTTGATCCTATGCACTCGTCTAAGTGAGATGAACACATCCATATAGTAATCATGCAATTAAATTAAGCTTAATTAAATGGAGAATCGAAATAGGCTCGGGATGAGGTGAGGTTTTATACCTTTGCTCTGAGAAGTGAAGCTTCAATCAGAGGGGCTCGTCACGTTTTTTTGGGTCCAAGGAGGCTAGAGATTGAGTCCCTGTTCTCGGTGTAAGGCCTAAGTACAAATTCAACCAAGCTCGATTTCAGGTGTTGGTCTAGAGCTATGGTGGAGGCTGTTTCAGAGGGTATTTTGATAGGGCTTTGTCTTCTCTTGCTGTTGTAAAGGGGTGGGCACAAGCAATAAGGTGTGGGCACAAGAAATTGAAGTTTGGTGGAGTGTGGAGATGTATTGGGTTCTGTCCTGGTTTCCGGTAAGGTTCCAAGCCCAAAATTGAGCTCCGGCAAGGGGATTCAAGGCAATGTGGTGGTTGGGTTGCACTAAGGAAGTCTCAAAAAGGCTCTTTGAGTAATTTGAGGGGCTCTCTCTAAGAAATTTTTAGCACTTCCTTTAATTGCCATGGAGGTGGCCTTTTATAAAAATGAGGTTATGGTGGCTGTCATGGCCAATTAGTGAGTGTGTTGTGATGCTTAGGTGGAGGGCAGAGGAGCTATATCAATTAATTTGTCTGCGCTGGCCTTTAAGTTTGATTTGGGTGAGGTGTCATGGGAGTGGATCTTGGTTTTGGGGTTTTACGGCCACGAGGA
>NW_018219170.1:0-523 GCF_001263595.1 Phalaenopsis equestris | reverse complement strand
TAGGAGCTCAGGGAACCCAGAGGAATCCATCACAGCAATTTAATGCAAATGTGCTTGGATTTGGCAAAGATATCTTAAGCATGTGCATTTTTGGAAATAAGATCCCTTAATTTGGGAGACCTTTGGTCCATGGCTTGATTTAGGTGGTTTCATGGTGTTTGGACTGGTCACTAGATCCAACTAATGGTTGTGCTGGAGTTAATTTGATGGCTTTAAGGTGGTTAGGTCACATTTAGTGCATGGGTCCAAGTGGGTGCAAATGACCAAAACTTGGATTTGGGCTAGGTTATCCATGTCAGTTGGACCAAATAATTATTGCATTTGGTGTAGATGATCATAAGGAACAATTTTGGTGAAGGATGGAAGTGGTTTTGAGTTTAATTGAAGGGTCAATTTGAGGGAATTTTGAACTTTAATCAATTTGGTCATGTTGAGCTAGGCTTGGGTCTAATTTGGGTTAGCCTTGGGCTAAGTCCAAATTGATAGGAACCTTATGAAGAGTTTCCAACATGAATTGGATGCC
>NW_018219169.1:0-368 GCF_001263595.1 Phalaenopsis equestris | reverse complement strand
GGAACTTGGTTGCCTTTATCAAGATTTCACATTTAGAGGGCATCTTCATAAGGTTTGTTGTCCTTGTTGTTACAAGCAAAAACGACTAACAAAAACGCCTGATCCTACAAGCCTCGCAAGATAAACTGCTTTACGTTTCTTTTCCTTTAGATCCTACGAAACAAACGAAAAAAAAAACAAAAGCTTCTAAATAATAACTCCGCAATATCATTTGTCCTTGTTGTTCATAAAGAAACGTAAATGGTCGGCCCTACGATCAGAGGGCATCTTCATGAACACCTGTCTGCAGGTCAGATCCTCCAGCAACTTCAAGGAGTTCAGATACAACGATTCAACCCCATAAACTTTGGGATACGTCTGCGGAACTA
>NW_018219168.1:0-983 GCF_001263595.1 Phalaenopsis equestris | reverse complement strand
AATCAGTCCTAAATTTCTGATTCTTTACATTTGAAATTGGACCTTATACTCCGACACCTTCTTTTGAGAATTGACCTAAATTTCAATTCTCATTTCTGAATCAGTCCTAAATTTTTTATTCTTTACATTTGAGGTCAGACCCTATATTCCGACACCTTCTTTTGAGAATTGACTTAAATTTCAATTCTCATTTCTGAATCAGCCATAAGTTTCTAATTCTTTGCATTCGAGGTCGGACCTTATATTCCGACACCTTCTTTTGAGAATTGACCTAAATTTCTATTCTCATTTCATAATCAGTCTTAAATTTGTGATTCTTTACATTCAAGGTCGGACCTTATATTCCGACACCTTCTTTTGAGAATTGACCTAAAATTCAATTCTCATTTTTGAATTAGTCCTAAATTTTTGATTCTTTACATTTGAGGTTGGACCTTTTATTCCGACACCTTCTTTTGAGAATTGACCTAAATTTTAATTCTCATTTCTGAATCAGTCCTAAACTTCTGATTCTTTGCATTTGAGGTCGGACTTTATATTCTGACACCTTCTTTTGAGAATTAACCTAAATTTCAATTCTCATTTCTGAATCAGTCCTAAATTTCTGATTCTTTGCATTTGAGGTGGGACCTTACATTCTGACACCTTCTTTTGGAAATTGACCTACATTTCAATTCTCATTTCTGAATCAGTCCTACATTTCTGATTCATTACATTTGAGGTCGGTCCTTACACTCCAACTCTCTCTCCCTCTCTCTCTTTGAGTTGATATTTGAATTTCAATTCCCACCTTGGGGTCAACACTTACATTTTGACTCCCATCCTTTGGAAAATCTTTGAAATTTCATTACTTGAAATTCACTCTCTGATCCCCAGCGAGAGTCCCTACTTCTCGGCTTGATTAAACACACACCTGCCAACATAAACAAATCACACACACAACTCTAAACGTACTTCTGGGTCTGTTGACTTAGGAGTTTGTA
>NW_018219167.1:0-2669 GCF_001263595.1 Phalaenopsis equestris | reverse complement strand
GGTGGAGGGAAAAGAGGAAACTCTAGAGTGAGAGCCAGTATCTTTCTTACCTAACCGGTCTTCAAGACTATTCAAACTATAGATTAGTCAATGTTTTTTATAACATCTCTAGTAAGGGTAAAGAATATTATTGCTCATATTTGACACAACACAATTTGGATACTTCCACAACAAAATTCTTATACTTGTTACCGATTCATAATAAGAAAAAATATATTTTATTTATATTGTCTTCATCTTGCAAATATCTAGTTAAGTTAATTAATTGCTTACTTTATTCTCAATTATCAAAAATTACAAAAAGAATTGAATTTTCATTCATATTTTAGTTTCTAGAGTTTAAGTAAGAATATTTTTCTAAGTAGAATTTTTTATCTAATTTATCCTGTTTTATAAAGTGCATATTATATTTTCTCTATGGGTTTGATAGTTGATGCTTAATCAAAATGTTATATATTACTTGATAAAAATATATATACTTGCATAGTATCTCATATTAAATATTTTAACTAATTTTTTACTTGCTTTGAAATTACTTCCTTAAAGTGCAATATCATTAAAAACAGTCTAAAATAGGTACAAAAATCTCAACATATTTTTCTTTGGTCAACATTGCATTGACTGAAATCTATAAAGAGAATCGTGAAGTACAAGTTTTGGCACTGTCTCTGAGAAAAATTATCGAGAATTGCAAAATTTTTAAAGAGATTTTTAGAAAGCAAAATTTCTATTTTTATAAATTCTTATTTAAATTTTTAGATTTATTATAGGAATATTGTAGTGTTGCTTTTATATAAAGTCTTGTTTGTGTGTTTTTATTTTATTTTATGTGTTTTATAGTAATGTATGCATAGCTCAGGTTCTACAAGACTAGTGTCTTACGATTTTGAATTAGAAAGAACTATTGGGAAAATTAAAAAATTAAAAATTACGAAAAAAATCAAAAAATTCAAGAAATGGCAAATCAAAATAATCAAAATGCTGAAGAGTCTAGACCTTTAAAAGATTATGCAAATCCTATGGTGGATGAACTTCATTGTAGTGTTCAAAAACCTGATGTAGTGGCTAATTCATTTGAACTTAAACCCGCTATTATCCAAATTGTATCAAATAATCAGTTTGGGGGAGCACCAACTGAATATCCAAATTTACATCTTACCATTTTTTTAGAATTTTGTGCTACATTTAAATATGATGGTGTATTAAATGAGGTTATAAGACTTAGACTTCTTATTTTCGCGCTGAGGGACAAGGCTAATAAATGGTTACATTCGTTAGCACCTAAAGCTATCAGAACTTAGAGTGATTTAGCGAAGAAACTCCTTACTAAATATTTTCCACCATAAAAATCTGTGAAGTTTAGAAATGACGTTACATTTTTTTGTCAGTTTGAAAGGGAATGTATTTATGAAGCATGAGAACAATTTAAAAAATTACTGAGAAAGTGTCAACACCATGTTATACCAGATTGATTAATAATTCAAACTTTTTACAATGGATTATTTGGATCTCTTAGATCTATTATCGATGCCAGTGCTGGTGGTTCATTGATGTCAAAACTGTTTCACAGCGCTTATGCTTTAATTGAAGAGATGGCTACTAATAATTTTTAATGGCCTTCTAAAAAGGTAATTCTTAAGAAAGCAGCTAATATTCATGAATTTGATACTTTTACAATGTTAGCGAATCAAATTGTTGCAATTTCAAGGAATTTAGACCAATTTTGAATGAATTTTTCTCAACCAATTACAATGATTGAAGAGAATTCATTAGGCCAAATGGTAGATTCTCAAGCATCATTAGTAACTTTGAATGTCATAAACAACAAGCAGAATAACCCATATTCAAACTATTATTACCCAGGTTGGAAGAACCATCCCAACTTTAACTGGAATAATACTTTGGGTGATAAAATCAACAATAGGGGAACAACCAAGTAAACCCATTGGGAAACTGAAACAACCAAGGGAATTGTAATTATAGACCAACTTATCCTCCAGGTATTAACAGTAATCCACAATTTAAGGAGAAAAAGTTGTTTATAAAAGAATTGGCGTTACAAATGGGAAATCTTTACAAAGTCAAGGAGCTACAATCAGAAATATTGAGAATCAACTTGGAAAAATAGCAAATTCATTAAGTAATAAATCCCAAGGAACACTTCCTAGCAATACTGAAGTAAATCAAAAAGACCAGAATAAAGAGCATGTAAAAGCTATTCAACTTAGAAGTGAAAGTTGGAAGGTAGAGTTCAAAAAGAGACTGAAGTTGAGAGAAAAGAAATTGAAGAGCCTAAAGAGGATGCTCTGAAAGGTTTAGAGAGACATATTTCTCCACTTAAAGTTAACTTGGAAAAACCACCACCTCCATTTCCTCAGAGGCTCCATCAACCGAAGTTGGATAAATAATTTTCAAAATTTCTGAAAATTTTTAATAAGCTTACAATTAATATTTCATTTGCTCAAGCCTTAGCACAAATGTCAAGCTATGTGAAGCTTATGAAAGATATTATTAATAGAAAAAAGGAGTTAGAAGATAACAAGATTGTTGCACTTAGTGAGGAGTGCAGTGCTATAATTCAGAAAAGCTTTCTAAAAAGCTTAAAGATCATGATAGGTTCACAATTCCATGTGCAATAGTGTCGGCACTATTTTTGGTGTGGGGTTTGC
>NW_018219166.1:0-866 GCF_001263595.1 Phalaenopsis equestris | reverse complement strand
AATTTATTTCTGAAGCGAAGACTTATTTTTGGGATTACCCATTTTTATATTAATAAGGGAAGGAACTAATTATTTGAAAATGTGTACTATTAGAAGAAACTTATGAAATTATCCAAAAATGTCATAATTTTGATTTTGGGGGACATTTTGGTGTTGAGAAAACAACATACAAAATTTTAAAATCTGGATTCTATTGGCCAACAATTTTTAGAGATGTTAATGCTTATATCAAAACTTGTGATAAATGTCAACGAGTAGGCAATATTTCGATAAATGATATTTCGTAGGCAATATTTCTAGAAAAAATGAGATGCCCCTCAAATATATGCTAGAAGTTGAAATATTTGATGTTTGGGGACTAGATTTTGTGGGACCATTTATACTATCTTTTAGAAATTTATATATTCTGTTAGTAGTGGACTATGTATCCAAATGGTAGAAGCTGTTGCTTTACCTTGATGTGACAGTCAAAGTGTTGCAAAATTTTTGAAAATAAACATATTTTGTAGATTTGGGATGCTGAGAGTTATCATTACTGATGGGGGAATTCATTTTAGAAATGTCATAAGGGAGAAGTTATTACAGAAATATCGTATAAATCATAGGATTGCAACTACTTATCATCTTCAAACAAGTGGTTTGGCTGAATTATCTAATAAAAAAATTAAAATAATTATGGAAAAATCTGTGAATCCAACAAAAATGGATTGGTCAGTCAAACCTGACTATGCTTTCTGGGCCTACAGGACTGCATAAATAACTCCAATAGGAATGCCTTCATATAGGCTAATATTTGGGAAAGCTAGTCACTTACCAGTTGAGCTTGAGCAAAAAGCATATTAGGCAATTAAAGAGTTTAATTATAA
>NW_018219165.1:0-5962 GCF_001263595.1 Phalaenopsis equestris | reverse complement strand
GTATGTGTGTGTGAGACTGACTAAGACCACATCACGCAGGGTCAACCCTAAGGCCAAACAGTCCTACGGTGACTCCTTTTGAGCTCCCCCATATTGGCTCCACCTACTAAGTGCTAGAGGTTAGCGTGGATCTTCAAGATGAGAAAAGAAGAGTTTCAGAATTTCTAATGGTGAGGGTTTCTTTACTAGTCTTCTAGGAATAGTCAACAAGAAAGTCTTATGGCTAGACCGAGGCTTCTAAGGAAGAGACTAGACCTCAACCAAAAGTGAGGTCAACAGATTTTGATAAGTTTGCCAATGCAAGGGCACGAGACATATATGCTAATCTGCAATCAAAGAAATTTATTGTAGAACACAATTTTCTGTCTTGGAGGAACTATTGAGTACTTTATTGTGGAGCGACAGTGGGAACACTTTTGTTATTTGTCTGTCATATTTGTGATTTCAATTGTTGAGAATTCTATGTGAACTTGCCAGATGAATCAGATCACTTGGTTTATGTGTGCGGGCAATTTGTGCATATTAGATCTGTTCGAATTAACCACATATACCAACTGCACAGTGTTCCTACCTACTTCTTTTCTGAGTTCCATCCTATTGACGATGAATTAGATGATATTATGGGATTTTTGGATTTGTTGTGAAGTATGAGACTTGTGAAGAAACATTGCCATCTCATAAACCCATTGGAAAAAAAAAATTTGGAAAAATATGAGAGACTTTTTGAGACTAGACCTAGGACAAGTGTTAACATACCTTCTACTTCTGCTCCTGCTCCTACTCCTAGACCATCTGATTCTGATTCTATTTCTTTGCATTCTCTTATAGAACAAATGATGATTCAACAAGGAGATCTTATAATTTTACAGAATCAGGTAAAAAGCCTTGAATCTCACTTGTACTAGTCATGATATTATGTTGAGGAAGGTTGAGTATGATTTTGCTTATAATGAGGCTATGATGAGATATATGGGGGTTGACCATTCTATGCAATTTCCTACTCACCCCACTTTCACACCATATCAGCCTTTTGAGATGATGATGATGATGATGATGGTGATGATGATGATGTTGGTGATGATGAAGATTTGTAGTGTGTTGTTTTCTTTCATTCGTTTGATATGTTTAAATATTTGGACTTTATTATGTTTGTGATTAGTTGTATTTGGGTTGAGAATGTGCTTGTATTTAGTTTTTTTTCTATTAAATTGTTAGTTCTATGTTTTATCTTTTTCTCCAAACTAAATGTTAGAGTAGTATTTAAGTTATGCATGTTAATCTTATGTTATCACTACTTAGTACTTGTCTTTTCTACATGTACCTACATTATGTTCCCTATTTTAAAGTTTTAAAATTTTTTTCTCTTTCTTCATGAACTTCCCTGTTTTAAATTGGTTTAAAAATTTATGTTTGGGGGAAAGGAGAAAAATCTTTTTAAACTAAACTTTATTTTGTCTCAGGAATTTTATTTTTTAAAATTATTTTTAACATAACATGTGGTATGTAGAGTTAACTTTAGAAAACTATGTCTTTGATTTTATGAAAGTTATAGAAAATTTAAGTAAAAATTTTTAATAATGAAGGTTAATTCTAAAAATAAGATATTTAGTATGAAGGGTTTGGAGTTATGTTTTTGCTATTTAAAGTAAAGAAAATTTTATTTTTGAAAATATTAAGGATCTTAGATTTATACTTGAGAAGAAAGAATTGAGGCTTTATGAGAAATCTTCAAAGCCAATACACATTTGTTAAAGTAAAGAAATGTGAGATGTTCTTAACTTTAGGCGGAGGATAGTAGAGTTCAAAATCATTGAAGGCTATACAGATATAATAATCCTCACACAACATATAAGAAAATACAAAAATTTAATAATCCTCACACAACATATAAGAAAATACAAAAATTTAAAAAAAAAGAAAGAAAGGATTGAAAAAGATCCTGAAAGAAAAAGAAAAAAAAAAGAGAAAATATTTGAGGAGAAGCTTGAGGAGATACCTAATAAAAATTGGAACTACTTGAAGCATCTTAAGGAAGAAAACTTAGTTACATTTCTAACTTAGACTTAGAAGTATTAGCACACTTTACTAATAAAGTTCTCGTGAAATTCGTTTTCTGGTAATTCTTCTAAGTATCTTAAGTATGATTAATTGTAGTTATTTTTGAAAAAAATAGAAAATAAGAACTTTTAAACTTGACTGCTAAATGTTCTTGTACTTTAGTCTTTAACCTGAGTTGTTAAAAATCTTTCTGAAAGTTTCACTATAGCATTTATAAAGCAGAAAATATAGAATTCCTTATATTAAATTTGCTACTACATGTTATAAATTTTAAATAATATAAAGAGTTACTTAAGGACATGTGACGTTTCAGTTTGGAGGAATTGATCCACCTCAAGATAACTTATTTTTAGTGCATATTTTATAAACATTTTATGTCCCTTTTTAATGATATTGCACTTTAAAGGAAGGTATTTTGCATGTTTTTGATTTCTGGTATATTGAATGGACATTTAAAGAAAATGAGAAAAAATTGGAGCAAAAAATGATTTTTTTTGTGTCGCACTATAGCACCACCCCTTGGAGCCATAACGCCATAGTCAAGCGAGGAGGGCACTATAGCGCCCCAGACTAGCTTTATAGCGCCACTAACTACCTTTATAGAATAAAAATCGAATTTGGCCGAATTTTGGAGGGATGTTTGAAGCAACCCTTGGTTATTTTCTATTTTTCTATTTAATGAGAAGGTTAGATCTTTTGGAGCCTTAAAACTTCAATTGGGCAGCAATAGTGAGTTAGTTTTTTTATATTTGGTGTTCAATTGTAAGTATGTTTTAGTGTGAAGAAGTTTGGAGTTTGCTTAAAGGAAACTCCCAAAATTTTCTTGGGAGAAGACATAAGGTACTTTGTATTTGTTCTTAAGTTTTTGTTGTGAGACTTAGATTTAAATGCAAATATTTTATTTCTGTTCAATCTCCATCAATTATGAGTAGTTCCCTTTCTTTGTTCTTGCATATGAGACTTAATCTTATGGGATGAGAATGATTTAAAGATTTCTTTTTACTCTTAAAAATTGTGATGGTATTTTCGCCGAATCTTCATTTACTTTACAAATTGGCGAGGTTAAAATAAGTTGTGAATCATAATAACCTGGGAGGACTGATTTCACCCAACTAGTGAGTACCACACTTCATTCTAGGTAGATTCATTGCAATCACCTAAGGGGGAGTCCAAATAATGTTTTGATGGGCGTAGAATTGGTTAGATCTGGAGCGACAGGCTAGATTCTTATCACTTTTGCTTAAGGTTTAGTACCAAGACGCTGGGATTTGTTCATTACGGTGGAATAGGCTAGGGGAATCTAGAGGTGAAAGGCTAGATAACACTGATGTGGAGTCAAAATGTTAAAGAATCAACCTTAAGTTAGCTAATGTTCTTTGCAAGCACCGGGAGGGGGTAAAAAATAAGGTATGCTTCTTTTTGTTACAATACCTAAATTTTATCTTAAATCATTTGAATCCTACATAGATTAAAATCTCTTTGCAAGGGAAAAGGTTTTTCATAATATCCAAACTTATTGTTATTAAGCCATTACATTTAGTTGTTACTTTATTTTTAGCTCTTTAAGTAGTGATTTTTAGTAAGCATATCATTTTAGACCTTATATCTATTTAATTTGGAATTTAAATTGAATTTCAATGAATTTATTTTAAGAGTTACCACATTCATCATGAGATCGATACTGGGGTTTTAAGGAAAATCCTATATTACTTGAAATGATACGTATACTTGCATAGTAACCCTTAGTGTGAAAATCTATTACATAATTCATAAATCATTGCATGTGTTCACACTAGCCACTAGATATAAATTGAAATATATTTTTTGGCAAAATTAAGGAGATTAAAAATACAAGTAAATGCGGGTCGAGCCACAAGCCATAAGGGCAAATGGGAAAAAATACATACATGCAAGAAGCCCACATTGTGACAATTCGATCAAAATACAATACAATCATAACAAAAAACCAAAAGAGAGACGCACAAATCATGACAATGGATGTAAGGATGCTACATGCAACATGACACACACAAACAGGATGTACCGGTAAGAACTAAATACCTATGTGAGGAATTACGCCTGCCTGGGTACCAAGGGCACCATGCGACTAGCAGACACCAGCTACAAGTGAGTTTGCATTGAGTTAAAGGATACGTATAAAAATGATTCACACTTTACCCGAGAAGCACTCACTGAGCACATATGCAAACATGCAAGATATGAAATAGGCAAAAGGAGTGCACCGAAGTGGTGAGGGAGAGTGTGCTATGGAGGCAGTGAATCATAAGAATGAGCATGAAAAGAAGGCAGTGGCCCAAAAGTTGGGTGTGCCATAAAGCTTGTTGGCTGACACTTTGGTATACTAAGGAGGCAGTGCCCTAAAAGGGTGGGCGTGTCATGGAGGCAGAGACACAAAAGATGAGTGTGTCATGGAAGCAGTGACCCAAAAGGGTGAGCCTTGAAGGAAGCTACCTGACATATGGTTATGCCGAGGAGGTAGTGACCTGTAAAATGAGCATGCGAAGAAGGCAACGACCAGACAAATGGATATGCGGATGAGGCATTGACCCGAAGTATGGACATGCCATGAAGGCAGTGACTCAAAAGATTGACATGCTAAAGAGGTAGTGACTTGAAAGATTGGAATGCCATGGAGGCAGGGGCTAGATAGATGAGTATGCTGAGGAGAAAGTGAAAGGGTGGGCATGTCGTAAAGGCAACGGTCTGATAAATGGGTATGTAGAGGAGGCAAAGACCCAAAGGATGGGCATGCCATGAAGGCAACGACTCGATAGATGGATATGTTGAGGAGGCAATGTCCAAAATTATGGGCATACCATGAACGCAGCAGCAAAAGAGATGGCTATGCCGAGGAGGCAATGACCCAAGGGATGGACATGCCATGAAGATAGAGGTCTAACAAGTGGGCATGCCGAGGTGGCACTGTCTCGAGGATGTGAATGTCTTAAGGGCAAAGACCTAATAGATGGCTATGACGAGGAGGTAGTGACCCGGGGTAGGCATGTCATCAACACAACAACCCAACAAATGAATATGTCGAGGAGGCAGTTTTTGAAGGATGGCCATGTCATGAAGGCAGCGACCCGACAAATGAGCGTATGAATGGACACACAAGGTGCAATACTAGCATGGTAATGACAGTGAAGGATGTCTTGCAAGACATGCAACAGAAGATGAGTTGTGTTCGATTGCCTAAGGTAGATGATGCCATTGGGGAGAATTAAACCTTGCCTCAATAACGACCAAACACACATGTAAATAAACATTCAATGTGATACAAAAGCATATAAGCATACACATGATTATTTAATCAGACTGTAGTGACCAGTCAAACTAAAGAGACAATTTGATCAACCTAGGGCAATTGATTGAACTTAAAATATGGGGTGTTGGCTCATGACAGCTGATCAAACTCAAAGTGAGTGATCGACACATAGTAATCAGTCAAACCAAAAGAAAGGGTGATCCACCACAAGATGATCGGTTCAAGATGACTGATCAATCCCGAAGCGAGAGATCAACATGTAGCAGTCGATCAAACCCAAAGGATAGGATGAACGACCCTAGATAACCAATCAAACCCAAAGTGGGTGATCAAAACTTATCGGACGATCAAACCCAAAGGATAGGGTGATTGGCCCGGGTCAACCGATTGAGTTCAAAGTCGGTGATTGACATGTCACTATTAATCAAACCCAAATGATAGGTGATTGACATGTAGCAGTCAATCAAACCCCAAAAAATGGTGTGATCGCCTCACGACAGCCAATCGAATCCCAAGGATCGGGAGATTGTGTTGTGGTGGCCTATTGACCTAAGTTGCTCATGTAATCACCCATACAATATACGATATGATCCACATCCAAAAAAAATGATGAGCAAG
>NW_018219164.1:0-1297 GCF_001263595.1 Phalaenopsis equestris | reverse complement strand
CGAGAGATGGGGGATGTGACATAATCATGTCAGTTTGAGGCATAAATACGCCGTCATATGATTGATATACTTAAGAAGAACAGAAAATTAGAAATTTTTGAAATTGTGACCCTGATTGAGGAATGTAGCATTATCCTGCAACAAAAATTACCACAAATACTTAAAGTCCCGAGTAGCTTTACTATTTCTTGTGCCCTTGGAAATAGATTTTCTTAGGAAAGACCTTTGGTACTTTAGACTTAATATCATCCTCATGCCCCTTTCCATTTTCAAAAAGACCAGGCTTAAGAGACGCCTAACCCACCAAATTGACCCTAAAATTAGCATACCAATCTTTTATCCAAATTAGAGGGTAATAGAGGATGTTTTAGTGAATTTTGACAAGTTTATCTTCCTATTTGCTTTGTTTATATTAGAAATGTATAAAGAGAAGGAGATTTTAATTACACTTGGCATATTCTTTTTAGCAATGAGAAGAGCAATACTTGACAATTAGAAGAGAAAAATTACCAAGAGAGTTAATGCTCAGGAGGTAACTTTTGGTGTGTTTAAACCAGTGAAGTTTATCCAAGAATTCAATGAAGATCAATTCGAGTAGATATAGTAAAAAGGGTAGTTGATAGCCAATTTTTTTCTAAATATAGAATTAGACCTTATAAAGCTAGCTATGGTGGATAATTTTTATTATAAAAATACTAAGGAAGAGTCAGCTCTACTTTTGAGGTGGACCCTAGAATTAATTGAGATTGTGGACACCATAACATATATCAAACCTTAAGATTAACCCTAGAATTAGTTTAGATTGTGAACACCATAATATATATCAAACCTTAAGATTTTCCGTAGAAGGATCTCCAAAGTTAGGATTGAGAAGTCCCCTTAAGCATCTCGAGTATGATGTTTTAGAAGAATCCTCCAACTTGTCACTCATGATTTTTGTTGTGTCGAGTTAATTGCAAGAGAGAAATGATGAAAGCCTTGGATTATGAGATATTTTTTTATAATTTATAATCTGATTCAACCTCTAACATATCCGTTGGAAGATCACTGTAGGCTTATGATGGAAATATTGTAGAAAATTTTGAACAATGGTGAGGAAGGAACACATGTATTATATATGATCTGAGATTATGATTGATATTTGATGAATTAGGCAATTCTTTAACACAGTTAAAACTTGATAAAATTGATTATGGATTACTAAAAAATTTTAAAGAGAACATCTAGGTTTGACTTAACCATTGGTCGGGCTGAGGATGTTCAAGCACTACTTGGAGATGACCCAAGTGTTTTCTTA
>NW_018219163.1:4134-6964 GCF_001263595.1 Phalaenopsis equestris | reverse complement strand
AACCTCGGTAGCCCTAAGGTCAAAGGAAATAAACTTTATCCTATGACTACAAGTTGGAGCTCCACGAGATGAGACTTATACTTGCTGAAATAGTAAGAAGAAAAATGGAGGTTCAACTACAAAGCTGGAAACACTCCAAACAAAAGGACTTACAACCCGTCTGGGTCGGGGAGCCTTCTAACACACTAGGCGCACTAGACAACCACCTATATGAAGGTATGTTGGGACAGTCAGGTTGGAAAAGTATGAGGACTCCTCCTCGGGACATGCAAATATGAATGCAGTTATCTAGAATGATCCTAAGTATTGTGGAGGCTCTATTAATATATATAAGAAAGTAAACGTTGCAATTTTTAAATCCTAAATTTTAATTATCTTAAATATTTTATTTAGGATTTTGTAGAAAATTATAATTTTAGGATCCTTAATGAGTCTATGTTGTATCGTGAAATCCCAGATAAAACATAGAAAGAAAATGAGGAAAACATATGCAAGTGCAGACATGCAACATGATGCAGAAAAAAAAGCAAAGCAAGTCAAACCAAAATAATAAACAGGCCGGTGCCGCTGGGTCGGCAACATATCCCAGAAAAGAAAAGGGCGGCCAGAATCCGCATATACATGCCTGGTCCTAATTCTATACATCAATATAAAATGCAGAATTAAGATACGGGGCACGAGCATCTGCTCCTAGTCCCCTCCACGTGGTTCCCGTGCTAACTACTCGGAACCCGTTCCCATATCTTATTTCTGCTACAGGACTCTCCTAGACTCTAAAAAAATACAGAAAAAGACTCAATCCTGTATGAAAACAAGTGTCAGCGGAAAAACTCACATGCACATAACGTATCATGAGTCATGCCTTAAAAGTGGGGGGGAGCTAATAGCACCTGCAAGCAAAACGGTCAGAAATCATTACTTGCTCCCCACATAGCAGTACTTGTGTGTGTATATGAAAATAGGCATGGATCCCTGCAGAAGAACGCCTTAAGACACTACCATACATATGCAACATCAAAAAGATATCTGGCTAGGGCAACCAATCCAGCAAAGAACATTAGCCAGACATCAAAAAGACTACCTAGCACCCTAAATCTTAGCCTAGCACACCATCTAACGAATGGTGCATCAACCTAGTTTCTAAGTGCGAGGTAAGTCTAGGTATGGTATGACTTTGACGGGGTCACTTTACTGGCCCCATCCTAAAGATCCGAAGGATCTAAAGGGTGTCATGAAGAATGGTGACACGAGTTAAATCTATTAGATCTTTAACACAGTCATACTCGTGTCAATCTTGATGACTTAACTCGCATTGTTCACTGGGATCAACCTAACAAAAAATGCTCGTTAAGGCATCGCGACACGGGGTCACTCTCCTAACGAACCTGGCTCGCTATCCATGCAAATATGCAAATGTAAACGCTAATACAGGAAAATCAGAACATATAAGTAGTGACAAAGAGTATGACATGAAGGCAGTGACTCGTAGGGATGGGCATGCCGTAGCAGCAGGGGCCCGCGAAGAGGGTATAACGGTAAGGTAGTGACCCAAAGATGGGCATGTCGTAACAGCAGAGGCCCGAAAAGAGGGTATACCGGTAAGGCAGTGACCCAAAGGTAGGCATGTCGTAGCGGCAGGGGCCCGAAAGGAGGGTATACCGGTAAGGCAGTGACCCAGAGGTAGGCATACCGTAGGGGCAGGGGCCCAAAAAGAGGGTATATCAGTAAGGCAGTGACCCGAATAAATACAACTCAAGTAGATGATATCGATCATGCAAACAAACATGTACATGCACATACACAACATGCAAAGGAGCAAGTGGTAGGTTGATCGGGATGGAGCATCCGATCAAACAAAAGTATTGTGCCAACCGAACCGGGGTAGTCTGCTAAAGCACAAGTGATGTGACTGGTTCGGGATAACCGATCGAGGCACAAGTGGTGCTGGGTGCAGGTGCAAGTGCAAGTGCAAGTGTAAGTGCAAGTGCAAGTGTGATATATGACACACAATATGTAATAATGAAAAACAAACATATGTAAACAATGAGGTGCAAATGACCACATATGATAGCGAGGCATGCCCGTACTAACGACCTCACCTAGGAAACCTAAGGTTTAGACCATTGGATATGCGGCACCGCCGCTTCTTGTTTTGGTGAGAGAATATGGGGAGTTTTCTCCCCAGATCTCCGAAGGGAAAACTCTCCACGACATCGTGAAATGTGCTAGCTATAAAGCTATTACCATTTCGTGAACTCCTCCAGCTACGAAGCTTCTCTCGCTTTGCCAAGTCCGACCCCCTAGGTTCTCCAAGTAAAGCTGGGGAAACCCAAAGCAAGGGAAGTGAGGGACTCCAACCCATCGGGACTTGTGATAAGGCTCACAACAAATGGGAGACACTCGGCTCTACGGAGGTCAATTGGTTACGCACAGGAAGTCGTAAATGATCCATCACGCAGGCACGTCATCGCGCCGACCCATGTCGGCGCACGCACCCCTTGTGGGCGATCGAACCCACACGCCTAGACACCACTAAACCAAGGGCTAGTTAGGAGTTTAGGGGATCTCACCATCGCGAAGGTTGCAAGCACGTTCTCTTTACTTTCTCCAAGCCGTCGACGTCCAATCTATGCTCTAGAGTATCCTACAATGAATCATATAACAAGGAGAATAGGAGATAGGAAGTAGTGAGGTATGTGAAGTACCAAAAATAAATGATTTAGCATACAAAACACATGCAACACTAAAGTAAAGGTACCTTCGCGAGAGAGAATCGCTCGACGATGATGAAGGAGGGGAACCTATAAGGATGCCGGCGAAAAAGAGCGTC
>NW_018219163.1:995-3594 GCF_001263595.1 Phalaenopsis equestris | reverse complement strand
GTGATGTGGGCTCCAGCGGTGTAGAGGAGAACTTCGGCGTCGGTGTTAGCCGCCGACCAGGAGCTCGGATCGATTTTCGCGAGGCGGTCCGGCGAGGAGTCACGTGCGTTCGGTGGTTTTGCCAGAGGAGCATGAGATAGAGGGAGAGATAAGGTTATATATATATAATAATAATATATATTACATTATATTATAACAGTAATTATTATTATATTATTATAATTAACCTCCGTGTATTCTTCACCCGTACACGTCCTCGCGGCGAAGTGAACGTCCTTGTTGGCTAAAATTGATGTTCCGGATGCATTGGCGTTGTCCGTTTCATCATTCAGGATTGTTTGGGCCATTTTTTTTGACGATTGTGCCTAAAACAATAATTCACACATTCTTACCCTGCCCGTGAAGCTGTAGCAAAGTGAACATCCCCCGTAAGTGAAATCGACATTTCGGACGCACTTACGTGGTCTGTTTTGTCGTTTGAGACCATCTAAACAAGCTCACTGTTGCTCAGGTCAATGTAAGCCAAATTCGTGCATGACATGATAACTAGATCAAGCAAACTTTCATAGTATTTAATGGACACCCTACACCTATGATATCCAAAAATTGATACCAACAAAGGACCCCCAACAAGCGTGTAATGCACTTGTTGGAAGCATCCTCAAAAGAAAGCCTTTTCTGGTAGTAGAAGTAACATCCTATAGAAGGCTAAAAAGAAAACCTCAATCAAGCTAGATAAACTGGACAAGGTATGGTTGAGGGTGTGGCTAGCTATTCAAAACCAGTCAACCCTAAAAATAGGTTCAGAGGCCATTGAGGCATAACCAAGAAAATAAATTTAGAGGTCATTAAAGCATAACCTAAGAGGGTGGTTCAGAGGTCGTACAACCATAGAAATAGGTTCAGAGGCCATAAAAGGCATAACCTAGGAATGAGTTCAGAGGCCATAGAGGCATAACTCAAGCTAGTGGTTCAGAGGCCGTAAAGGCAAAACCACGAAAATAGGTTCAAAGGCCGCAGAGGTTTAACCTAGGAGGGTGGTTCAGAGGCCGTAGAGGCATAACCACAAAAATAGGTTCATAGGCCATAGAGGCGTGACCTAGGAATGATAGGAAGGAGTTCAGAGACCATAGAGGCATAACTCAAGCTAATGGTTCAGAGGCCGTAAAGGCATAACCATGAAAAAAGGTTCAGTGGCCATAAAGGCATAACCTCGGAATGAGTTTAGAGGCCATAGAGGCAAAACTCAAGCTAGTGGTTCAGAGGCCGCAAAGTCATAACAACGAAAATAGGTTCAGAGGCCATAAAAGGCATAACCTAGGAATGAGTTCAGAGGCCATAGAGGTATAAGTCAAGCTAGTGGTTCAGATGTCGTTAAGGCATAACCACAAAAATAGGTTCAGAGGTCGCAGAGGCATAACCTAAGAGGGTGGTTCAGAGGCCGTAGAGGCATAACCACAGAAATAGGTTCAGAGGTCACGAAGACATAAACTAGAAAATAGGTTCAGATGTCATAACGGCATAACCTAAGAGGGTGGTTCAGAAGTCGTAGAGTCATAACCACAAAAATAGGTTCAAATTGTGTTGCGCCGCTGAGGCACAGTGCACTTGTTGGCAGCATCCTCGAAAGAAAGGCTCACCTGGTTGTCGAGGTGACATCCCAAGAGGAGGCTATAAGAAAACCTCAACCAAGTCAGATAAACTGGACAAGGTATGGTCGAGGGTGTAGCTAGCCAGTCGAAACCGGTCAATTATAAAAATAGGTTCAGAGGTCATAAAGACATAACTTATAAAATAGGTTCAGAGGCCATAAAGGCATAACCTAAGAGGGTGGTTCAGAGGCTGTAGAGGCATAACCACAAAAATAGGTTCAGGGGCCGGAAAGACATGACCCCAAGCAGGGGGTAAGGACATAACCTAGAGAAGAGGTTCAGAGGCCATAAAGGCATAACCTAAGAGGGTGGTTCAGAGCTCGCAGAGGCATAACCACGAAAATAGGTTCAGAGGTTATAAAGACATAACCTAGAAAATGGTTGATAGACAATAAAGGCATAACCTAAGATGGTGGTTCAGAGGCCATAAAGGCATAACCACAAAATAGGTTCAGAGGTCATAAAGACATAACTTATGGGTGAGTTCAAAGGCCATAAAGGGATGACTCAAGCTTGTGTCTCAGGGTTCATTGAGGCATAACCACGAAAATTAGTTCAGAGACCGTAAGGGCATAGCCTAAGGGTGGGTTCAGTGGCCGTGGGGCATGACCCTAGGTATGTCTGAAGACAGGGTACTCTCATAGATGAACCGGACCAAAAGGGCATGTGGTTCTAGAAGCATTAAAGTATAAGGCTATATGAAGCCAAAGGTGACAAAAGACAAGATATCCTCATAATAGAGCCGACCCTAAAGTCACATGGCTTGGTGAATATAGCTATAAAGCCAAAAGCGTCTAAAGACAAAATGTTCCCATAACCGAGCCGACTCTAAGGTCTTATGGCTCGAGAAATGTGACTATAAAGCCAAAGAGTGTACGAAGACAAGACGTGCTCATACTGAGCCAACTACAATGTAGTCGTGCTCGAGTGACATCGAACATATTACT
>NW_018219163.1:0-823 GCF_001263595.1 Phalaenopsis equestris | reverse complement strand
AGTGGAGAGGCTTCAAAGCCAAATGGCTACAAAACCCGATGGGCCTCAAAACGAGGTCTTATCATCAAGGGTCTGCCAAGTGAAGGCAATAGTTCCATTGATCGGAACATCAAATGATCACGGAGATATATACCCCGATCGAAATAGTCTAGGAGGTATGTATCCTGACCAAGTATCAAATAAGCCAAGAAGTATGTATCCTGACCGAGCATATGAAATAACGCAAGAGGTATGTATCCTGGCGAAATATCAAATGAACAGTCATACGACATAACATTCTGAGGTATCATGCTCAAAGTATAGCCGAACATCCAAGTAATTTGATTGAACATGGATCGGTGGTAAAACCAATACAACATGTCATTCGACTTGGCGGACAAAACCAACCAAAGCAGTCAGAACCATCAAATGGGGTTAAATATCATAAAGGTCTAACCACAAGACTGCTTCTACATCAGCACTAGCGAAGCAACTTTCATTGAGGATCCATGGATCAGACGTGAGACTAATACAACATGGTACTTGACATGGCAGACATAACCAACCAGATCAATCGAGAATATAAACAGGGTTACATAACCTAGTACGGTCTAAACCCCAAGGGCGCTCAAAGTGATCTAGCGAGGCAAATCTCGTTGGGCCACTCTCCCATTTAGCAAAGTAGTTCTATTGGGGAGACATCAAATATACCGATGGGGACATGGACCAGCTAAGCTACTAATACAACATTTCAATCGGTGGGGTAGACCAAACCAACCAAATCAACTAAAAATCATCGAGGTGGACTTACAAGTCCAAATGTAGGGTGCTTTAAGCAAGCATT
>NW_018219162.1:0-2830 GCF_001263595.1 Phalaenopsis equestris | reverse complement strand
ATGAGCAGAGTACTATAAATTAGATGTGATGTTTGATGTTTTGATCCCTAAGCTTGCTCCTTTTCATTTTATTTACACCATCGGGTTGTGAGTGAGAAAAGCTTAGAAGATCTATAACAGAAAATTTGTCGTGTGAGTTGTGAGTGTCGACTCTATTCGTTTAAGTTATGGCTGGAGGTATGTATGATCCTATCTCGTTTCCGCTAATCGATTTAAAAATTAATTTTGTAAATCGAATATGGTATTTTGAATCTTTTACAGGTTGGTTTTAGGGTTTAATGTAATTGTGTACAATGGATATTGTCATTTCGGTGTCAAATTTAAATGCTTCTTTGGGGTGAAAAAAAAAGTGAAATATATCATCGTATTCCATTATGGTTAATTTGAATTCGGGAAGGCGAATAAGAACTCACCAAAGCTTTCATGAACTTATCCACGTATGCTTACCCAATATTCCTCCATCTAATAAGTTAGCACCTTCATACATATATATCTATACTCAATAATCAAAGTATAGAACCTAATTGACCACGTTTTGAAATCGAATCAATTGGTAAACATCCCCTATCTAATTATGGAAATTTAGTAAGAATAATTAATTCAAAATGAGAGGTTTATACTTGGAAGGTTGATAGCCGTTACAATTAATTTCAAATTAAGTAAGCGTTAAAAAGGACACCTCATCCTTTATATATTTACTTACAACTCTCCCTCAATTAATGAATTTCTTCTACTATTCACCATTTCGCCTCCGATAAGCACAAGACTTTATCTTATCCAATTATGTGTTTCTTCCTCACTTATTCATTTTTTTTAATTGCATCTCGTAAGCACTTTGTATTAGAGTTTTAATCTAATTATTGAATAGTTGTCGCTAAGCTTTTTTTTTAATCTGATTATCGGCTTCTCCATATTTATTCCACTAGATTTTATTTCAATTAACGAATGCATTTAATTGCGTAAAAAATCTTACTTTTTCTCAAAATGTTCAAAGAATCCTATTTTTTTCAGCCTATTGAATTCCTTTCCTTGTTTGAATTAACTGCATGTTGTTTCCTAATTTGAGACTAAGATCGAGATCAAATTCACCGCCTATGTTTCCTATATAGAGTTCAAGACCATGGTTCAATAATATTTATATTTTATTTATTGACTTGATTTTGTACACAACAATTGTTATAATTATTATTATTCTGACAATATTTTAGATATTTTATCATGAGTCTTAGATCTTAGCCGCATTTTCTGAAATATTATTTGACAAAATTAGTTTGGTTTCGAACAAATTGTTTTCATTAAAAATTATCAATTTTCTAGAAAATAACTTTTCTTCAAATTTAGATTTATACATTTATCAATATTTAATGTCAATATTAAATTTTTTTTGGTGAAGTTTAAGGTGTATCACTCGAAAATATTAACTTTTGAATAGTTGAGAGGTTAAAATACGAATTAATTTGTAACCTCACGAACGATGTTTTACATAAATCACGTGCAGTTATTACTAACCTAAAAAACAAATGACTACTTTATCTAAACTCTTATTTTCGATCATCAACATATTTAAAATTTATTTTGAGTGTTGTAAAAAATAATTAAATATATTATAACATATTAAATGTAATTAATTCTAAATAAAAGATAAAATAATAAATAAAATTAAAAATATGAAGAAAAAATGATATCTTGTTATGTAAAATATATGACAATTTATTGAAATCCAGTAAAAAAAAATTCATCTTTTTTTTTGCTAATTACAAAAAAAACTATATGTTCTTGATAAATCTCCGCCTAATTTTTTCCGCCAATTCTGAGAAAATAAAAAATCTAGGTTTATATTTGGAAGGTTGCTAGCGGTTATAGAAATAAGCGGAAAAATTGAAACTTCTTTTAAATTAAGATGTCTTTAAAAAGGAAACCTCACCCTGCATATAATTACTTGTTAGTGATCGAGTTCAGAGATTCCCTCCTACATTTTCCTAATTAGAGAATAAGATTAAGTTCAGCGTCTCTGCGATTGAGATCGAGATCGAGAAATCTCTTGTTATTCCAATTCTGAATCCGATAAACTTACCGAGGGTCTTAGTATACTCTAATATTCTCCCAATACTTTATTTTTCAATTTTCAATCCGATTCTCATATTAAACGAAGCATTTCTTCAGGATTTATTAGTTCTTCCTTAAATTTTTTTCCCCCCAAATACATATTCGACAATTTTAGAATATTTTATTTTGGTGCAAATGTATGTCTTCAATTGACCTAAAATTAAGGTTGCAGAAGTTGTTAAAAAACGAAAGTTACACCGTTTTTAGTAAGAATTTGTAATAGAGTTTTAGCCCGATCTTTTTTTAGCATATTGCATTAGGGTTTTGAATCTAATTCTTACTTGGAATGATCAATTTATCTTTGATTTTTTAGTATTTCTATATTTTTATTCCTCTAATTAGTAATTTTATGTTTCATGCTTCAACCATGCTTTATTTTCGTTTATTATATGAGATTTATATTCAATATATTATTTTATATGTTTTTGACAGGGAATTCAACCAAACCAATAATTTGATTTTGATGTCGGATGCATGAATGCTTAATGAAGTTTTAGGGAAGAACATATTGCTTTGATTTGCAAATATTCAGAAATAAATTTTAGAGACTAATTAGTGCATATATTTGTTGTTAAATGACTTTGAGTCTATGCAATTTCATGAAGTCTAATTAGGTTTTGTTGCATTTATCAATTTTATATTTTTAATTCATGCATATTTCACATGTGTTGGGCTTTATACTCAAGATGTTATAATTGCATTCATTATTTTGTTAATTGTCTAC
>NW_018219161.1:0-2444 GCF_001263595.1 Phalaenopsis equestris | reverse complement strand
GAGTGAAAAAAGATCAAATTTGGAGCAAAGAGGTGAAAATTATGCTAAAGTGTTTTGACGCCTAAGCGCCAGATCCAGCGCTTAAACACCGGTTAAACAGAGAAGACCGCGCCTAAGTGCCAGAGGCTCCGCACTTAAGCACTAGAGATAGTTATTTGGCGGTTTTCTTTATTTGGCGGTGTTCTTTATTTGACTGAATTTTGAAGAGGTATTTGAGGGTGGATGGCTATGACCACTAGGAACGAAAATATTATTAAAAGACTTGCGAAAAGAGACATCCCTTGGAGAATACATCGAATTTGGACACATTTTGAAGAGTTTCCAAGGTACCTCTTGGGAAATTTATAAAAGAAGGAAGTTGAGACATTTGAAATGACTGCTTGATGAGGGAAATAGTGCTGAGTCTTGAGAAGATCGTGGGAATCTTGTGGAGAGATTCAAGCATGACACAAATTTACTTAATCCTTTTTGTTTTTAGTTTATTTTTAGTGTTGTAAAAGAGAAGAGATTTAAATGAACTTCAAGAGTTTGGTGGAGGATTTGAGATAAGTTTTTATCTTCTATTTTGAACTACTTCTGATTTTAATTGAGATTTCTTGTTGGTTTAACAATGATTTCTACTTTTAAACTAAAATGTGTTTTGTTTTCTCCATCGATTATGAGTAGTTTTCTTTATCTTTCTCCTTAAAATGATAAGTAATTAAAAGTATTGGATGAAAGTTGTGGAGAGTATTGATCTTTAATGTTGAGAAGTTGTGATGATTTAAATCCATGAACTTCATTTGCTTCTTGATTTGGCCTATCCGGATATTAAAATTTATTGTGATAACATGTAAGAACTGGGCTGATATTGTTTTAGTCAACAATTGGAAAGAATCGTATGAGAATGTAATTCATATGACTTAGTGCAAATAAATAGGGAAATAATCTTTGAAGGAGAGTTAGAGGACTTTAAAGTGACAGGTTAAAGCCCTTAACTTGGTTTTTTTTTAAGTTCTGATACAAGATGTTAGCCCCCAGCTAGAGGGAATCGAGAGAACTCTAGAGTGAGAGCTGGTATCTTCACTGCCTAGCTGGTCTTCAGAATTATTCAAACTTTAAGTTAGCCAATTTTCTTTATAGCATCTATAGTAAGGGTAAAGAATATAATTGCTCATATTTGGCACAACACAATTTGCATACTACCACAATAAAATTCCTATGCTTAATACTCATTCACGATAAGGAGAGAGATATTTTCAAATTTAGTGCTTTTCTTTTACACAAACTCAAGTTATCTTTTTAAATTGTTACTGTTTTGTCAAAATATCAAAAATACTAAAAATATTTGAATTCTAATTACTGCAAATATATCTCTAGTTTAAGTAATTGTCTTTTTAAAATAGAAAGGTTGTTGTTCAATAGAGCATATTGCATAATTTTCCTGTAGGTTCGATATTCAGGTCTTAATAAAAAAATCTTATATTACTTGATAACTTTACGTATACTTGCGTAGTATCCCAATATATATATAAATTGAAAAGTTAAATTATTATTTTTTTTAGGATCAAGTTTTGACTCTGTTGCAAAGCAAAGAAATATAAGTGAAAATATAATCAGAGACAGTGTTATACTGTTGCATATAAACAGTTTCGGAGATCAATGAGCTACAGGTGCAGCTTACGGTATAGGAAAACAAAGGAAGACAGATGCAAAGCAGCTAATAAACATTTCTTCAGAATACATTTAAACAGTAAGTGTTTCTATATTTCAGGAAGAATTATGTGAAAGGTGAAATCAACACTTGGGTAAGACATATGATTTAAAGAGGTGAAGAATGGTAATATTGCAAGTAGTGGAGCAGGTGATCCTGCTGCTGTCAGAGGGTAGTTGCAGTAGAGCTAGAGGAATGCAGGCGGCAATTATGTGGAATAGTATTGTTACTCCCCCTCAAACTTGCAATCGGATGGACTGATTGTGAGTTTGCTCCTGAGTTTGTTGAATTGAGTGGCAGTGTGAGTTTTTGTGAAAGTATTAGTTATCTGATCATGAGAGCTGTGTGAGAAATCTGAATGTCGTCGGAAGAGATTTGATCGCATATGAAGTGGTAGTCAATTTCCACATGCTTGGTGCGGGCGTGAAATACTGGATTAAGTGCTATGGCGATAGCGGAAGTATTATCACAATAGATGGTTGTTGGAGAGTTAAGGGAGATTTGAAACTCGTGAAGTAGTCGGGGGTGGTCGGGGAGCCATATGATGTCTGTGGTACCAGCAACTAGGGCTCGATATTCAGCTTCAGTGGGGGAACGTGTTACATTGAACTGCCCAAGCTATGAGATTATTAACAAGTACAAAAACCTTTAGTCAAGCGTCGATTGGTGAAGTCCCCGGCCCAATCATAATCTGAGTTGCAGGTAAGGTGACGATCACCCTTGACAAGTGGGAGACCAAAATGCAAGGTGC
>NW_018219160.1:20658-32701 GCF_001263595.1 Phalaenopsis equestris | reverse complement strand
AAATAGAGGTAGTCTAGAATACATTGCCAAAGAAGAAGTTTGGCAATTGAATACTGATGGACAATATTATTTAGCAACAAGAAGAACTCAAAAGAATGGTCACATGAACCAGATAATATGAGCAGGATCACTCAATAGTTAAATAAAAATTTAATCAAGGATATTTAAGTTTAAGAAAGTCACAAAAAAGTTATTTACCTAAAAGGGCCATGAAAATATATAATCAAATATAACTATTTAAAGAATAAACTCTCCGTGCTTAAAAAAGTTGTGAAATATTAGCCACACTCAGCGCCTAAGAAAAGTTGTGAAATATTAACCTTCAAATAGATCTAGTCCGTTCACAAAAGCCCAATTGGTCATGGGCCAGTTGCAAAAACTCAAATCAGGCCATAACAAATCTGAACCAAGCTTATTTCCATGCCTATTCATGCCCATTTTAAATTACAGCGATATTTGTCATATTTTTTTTTAATTTGAATTATTAGATTAATTTTCTTGATTGAGCTAGGAATAGACTTGAGTTTACACATTTATTTGATTTTTCATAGGATTAAAATTGCATTTAAATATTTGGCCATATGATTGTAAACATATTTTCTATAAATAAATATCCATGAAATATGATTGAAATTTTATTGATTGATGATAAAATGTGCACCATTCCAGATTGTACGATGAAATTATTTATCTTCCCCTCTCCATCAATTTTTCAAGATGAAAATTATTTTTCTTCCCCTCTCCATCAATTTTTCAATATCAAAGCCCTAAAATAGCCTAGAGCCCAAACAAAGATAAAATTCTTGGATATAGAGGGAAGCATATGAATGATCAAAATCAATATTCAAACATCCTGGTGGAATATATTCTCTTTGTCCTAAACCTACAAGAGGTGGTCAGCATCTCATATGCATGCAGGATCATTGATTTAGATCACGAAATGTGTTAGCTCCTCATAATCATCTTGTTGTCTAGGATGTTGTGACTGACAATAGCATTTGAAATATAGACGCAAAAGTAGATAGAATGCTTGAAATCCTGTTTGCTAAAAGTGGGAAGCAAAATTGGCCGAGGGGACGGGGGATATCTTCATTCTACAAGGGTTTACCAAACCAAAAACAGGACCCTATAAACAATGAAATGCTAAAGAAGACCCATTGGGTTCCCCTCTTTCTATCAAAATGATTTATTTCTTTGTTATGAAGTTACTTTCAATGGTGTATTTTGGTTTATTCTTTTTCAACTAACTTTTTTTATAAATGCTTTATGTTGTACTCATTTCATTGACTTGTTATAAAATTTTAATTTTAAAACCTAAAATTCTACTTTTTGCACTCGGCTAATCCCAAACCCTGAGCCAGCTATATAACCCAAGCCTCAACTAACTCTTGCAAGAACTAAACTCCTATCCCATCCCTCAATGCAAACCTGCCTCTCAACCCATTGATTCCATGACCATTTTTGTTCAGCCAATCTACCTCATGCAACTCCCGAATATGTAATGCTCCTCCTGCGCCCAACTTGTACACGTGTAGCTCAACCCGTTAGCTCCCTCCTCGCTGCTTCAAATGCATACTTTCTCCCATGTCTACATCCTCATTACTTGTGCATTAGCTCTAGTACAGCTGCTCCGCACACATACCCTGCTTGTAAATGTGCACTTTCTTTTGAACTCAACAAGAACCAAAAGCAAAATCGCTGCAGTGCATCTAATGTCTACTTTGCATCGCATCCTTCCAACAATGGGGTCTGTGATTCTCTTCATCTGTCCTTATTGCAGTACTGCAGCAAACTCAGCAAATTCACAACAATACTGTGTCATCTTAATAAATCTACCATTCATCCAATTCCTGTTCAACAATTCATTTGATTGAACCTTCAATCGCAGCATCAACACATGCATGATGGCACTCAACTCCATCTCCGACCACTTGAAGTCCACAACTGTAGCCACAAATAGCTGAAATAAAATTTTCAGCTTGTACAGAGATTACAGCTTTCGGGCATTTGAACATACTATGATAAGGAATAATCTACATTGATGTTAGGCTAAAACGCATATCTACAGCAAATCTTATAACTCAGCATTGACCTCCGCTAAAAATTAGCCTAGCCATAGTCCATCAAATTACCAAGCCTACTAAAAATTACATGCAAATAAATAGAGTGCTCCAAAAAAAATATCTTCTATTTCCTGCTATATGATATTCAACCAAGTTAAATTTACCTTTACATACCTAAAAGCCCTTGAACTTGATTTAAGTTTATGTTAACCATCACTCATGAATGACCCAATGGTCAGAATTTTGTTTCCACATATTAGTATATAAAACAACAAAAAAATGCGCCCATCAAATAACAGCCTTCCATTGATCATTTGAAGAATCAAGGTACATTGTATTCCAATGAACCAAAGATAATGAGTTTATTTTTTTTTTTCTTTTGAATTTTAATAAAATATAATTTTATGCTTAACAATGGACAATATAATATTTAAAATTTGTAGGGATTTGAGCCCTATAAAACCCATAAATCTTGTCCCTTAACCCCTGAATGTATTGATTCCATAGCATCATTTGTACAATAATAGACGATATACACAATGGGTTAGAAAGTGAATTAACTTCCATGATTAGAAATATTTTGATGTTATAAATTTTAAAAAAAGTGCTTAAGTATAATGAATGTAACTACGTCAATTTAACATGATTCATATACATCAAACAAAATATATTAGAATTCACAACCTGAATCAAAGCATGGTTACATAGATTGTTTGAATTAACAGCATATGAGACAGCTCACTTAGAAAAATGATAGTATCAAATCAATTTAAAATACATAAGAATTTAGGGGTTCAAGAACTAAGTTATTACGTACATTTAAAAATTACCTCTTTTTTCTTTAAGTCAACTAATTTCATACTATTTTGTTTTTAATAGCTGATTATTTCCATCATTCTATTACAACTATTACTTGAATTGAAATCATCTTTTCTCTTTCATAATAAACGAGTCAACTCGAACAAATACAGGAGAGCTCAAGCTCGCGTTGGGGTTGACCCGAGCTCAAATTGACATGTTTATGCCCCTAATTATACATGTAGTGTTACCACAGACTGAATATTGGAAGAAAACTAGTATTGTAGAGCAGACAATCAAAACATGAACATAAATTCTGCTAGAAAAATATGAAATAAAAGAGTTACAGCTTCCCACCACAAACTGGAATAATAAAATTCTCTTGCTTCTCTGTCCCATGCATCTACAACATGAATGAAAAAATACATGACCAACCTGGTTCAGTACTGTATGGTTTTGTCTGAAGTGGCTCACAATGCAGCTATAAATGGAAGCTACCCCTCGCATCCTCTAATTTATAAGAATCCATACAAACCATTTTTTTTTCTAATTCTCTATCATCTAATCAACGAATTTGCTGCAGTTCCAAATAATTACTTCTAAATTCGTAGCCGCACAAAAAATATAATAGGCAGAACAATAAAAAATTATTCACTCTCAGATACACTATGACTGCAGATGTCTAGATTATGAGGCCATTGCCCACAAATACTCCCCTAGCTGATCCCCGTCAACATAGGATCCAAATGAAATGCCCTTCAAGAATGCATGTAAAATCTTCTTTTTCAAAGATGTAGTCAGAACTAATATGAGTCCGCCAATAACCCAATTGCAATCAAACTTCAAGCTTCAGCTAATGTTCTTTCCGAGTATACAGCACAAAAGAATTCATTTTACTCAAAAGTAACCAATAGAGCCACCATACCACTTAGCCCAAATATGAATTAAAAAAATCGCCATTTATACCAAAGAAAAGATGCCGCAAGAAAAATAATGGAAACTAACTCTAACACTCCTTAAATCCGACACATAGTACATCAATTGAATCCAGCTCCCAATTTTTTCATTCGCCTGACAATATGAATTCTTATCAATCGACGGACCAGGTAGCATACAACCATCCCCACACGCCCTGAAACAGCACCTCCACATGTCGGTTTCCTCACAAACTCCAAAGCCCAAAGTGTCAAAAAATAGTAGTTCCCAATTTTACCATCATCCATCTCTCCCAATATATCTTATAATATAAAGAACTACAGAATCAACTTCGAGAATCTACCCGCACTACTCTTGCCATACCAGCTCGAACGCGGGCCCGGGGCTCCTCGAAGTCTAAGATCCGGAGCTACCGATGTCGAACAAACTGCGCCGGTGCCCTCGATCGAAACCCGTAAAATTTCGGTGTCTTCGTCTCGGTGTCTCTCTCTAGCTTGCTCCTCGTGGCCTGTGCTCCAATCGCTTCCCTTCTTCGAAGCGCCTCCAGCTCCGTCCCGGTTAAAGGATGAAAAGGACGATCGTGGTGTTTCGATTTCTAGTTTTCCATGCTAGTTCGAAGAACTGTGCCGTTTGGAGATGGAATTACCGGAATAACCTGCTTCGATAATCTAAGAGCCGTACAATGTTCCTCCTGGATTCTTGCGAGGTGGGATGAAATGACGGGATTGCCCTCCAATGAACTAGGGTGTCTCCGGAAGAAATGAAACCCTTTTGAAGGTGAATTAATAAATTTATTTTTTAATTACATCCTCATTCGAAAAATTGCTATTTATAAATTTATCAATTATCCCGTGTATCCTGAGATAATTGATATGATTCCTCATAAAAAAGCCGACTAAGATTTAACTATGATTCTGGTCAACTGAAGCACTTATAGTTCAGTCAGTCAGATGACTAAGAAGTCTGATGTAATCTAACTTAAACAACAGTCGACCAATAACTGGACAGTATGATGAACTGAGAAGTATGGATCATTTCGTGTGATTCGAGTCATCTATTTGCGGGTCGAGGAGGAATGTGGGGTACTCGTGTCAAACTCAAGCGCTCGTTAAAGTGATCATATCATAAAAGAAAATATTTGGTTTTACATCCAATCCTGAGATCTTATCGAGACATGAAACCTTAGATACCTGTTGCAATAAAGAGAAATGCTCAAAGTAGCTTTCATCAACCATACGGGGTACATGAGGTAAGAAAGTTGAATTACCTCATATAATTTGAGTCATCTGTTGTTCCTTCATTAGAAATCGATCAAGAGTTAAATTTAGTTCTCGTGGAGTGAAGCACCCATAACTTAGTCAGGTGGATAAGAAGTATGATGTATCATAACTTAAACTTTAGTCGACCGGTGATGGAGAGTATGGGCAACTAAAAGGTTGGATCATGTTGTGTGATAAGAGTCATCTATCGTGCTTTCATTAAAAAAACTGACTAAAAAGTTTTGAAAAACATCATAAAAAAGGGCTATAAAGTCAAACTCGTCCTAAGACGAGACGCTCTTGTGAAAGAACTGACTGAGAATTTACATGATTCGAGAAGCATCATATGCTAGATGAATAAAACGGTTTAGCAATCTAAGATGCATTGGTAAGAAGCAAGCTAAGCGATTCTTACTGCATATAGCATCATGGTATAGTCAAATATTAAGATGTCGCGAGTAGACATAGATCGATTAGACAATTGATGTGGCTTAACCAATGCAGCATGTCCTTTTGAAGGAGATAAAAATCGAATCAGTCGAGTTGAGAGAAAATATTGAAAAGAGTAAGATGACCCATGTGGTCCTACCATAAAGGGTGCTTTTGTAAGCACTAGCAAGATGAATCTCGTTGGGGATGTTTTGCGAGCATGAAGATATCTCACTTAGGCATGGACCAACCTAGCAAGCAAGAAGACTCAAATTAATATGACATGTTCTTCAACATGGTGAATAGAGTCAGCCAAGCGGATCAAAATACCAACGGGGTATCAAAAGGATCGGATGCATAAGACATTCCAACCTCAGGGTGCTTTAATAAGCTTTAGCCCAGCAACCTCACTAGAGATTTTTTAAGGAC
The DNA here is from genome assembly GCF_001263595.1 of Phalaenopsis equestris. NCBI lineage: Eukaryota > Viridiplantae > Streptophyta > Magnoliopsida > Asparagales > Orchidaceae > Phalaenopsis > Phalaenopsis equestris. The sequence continues at coordinate 26,787 of NW_018219160.1, read as the reverse complement.
GAGCAAAGTAGTTCTTATTGAGGAAAATGTCACAAGTAAATCGAGTACTAAGGGTCCTGATTAGACATGGACAAGTTATACAAGTAAGTGCTCTAACTGATACGACATGTTTACTGAAAAAGGCAGTAGAGTGCCCAAATCATTCATATCACGGAAATGGGTTGGATGGACTAAGTGGTCCAATATGTATGAGATACATTTACTAAGAGCGTCTTAAAATGAGTCCTGCCAGGGAGTCCTCAAAACTAGTGAGATAATTCCTGATGGAAAAATATCATAATGTAATTGGACCTCGGGGACATGCACCGGTTGGATAAGCACGCTACCCTAGCTGCTGGCACGCATCAATCTGATGAGGCTGCAAGAATAAGACATGTCAACATCACAAAGATTGGGAAATCAACGTAACCCAACCTATACAAGGTGCTTTCGTCAAGCACCTAGCAAGAGGATTCCACTCGAGAAAATATGGCAGGTGGGAAGTGATGCGGAGTTTTTGTGGTGTGTTGTAAATATCTTTCAAAACTATAATACACAGGACAACACAAACAGTAGATATGCAGTTTAATCACAATAAAAATCATTTCAGTATAATAATTTTATATTTATAAATCTTTAAGTTGTCAATTGATCCTGATATTTTTTATATGTAAGGATTTATGAAGTTGATACCACTACTTGAATATTTTAGTCCCCGGTAATGGCACCAAAAACTTGATTCCAAGCAAAGTAAGATTTAAATTATATTTGTAGGGATTCTACGCAAGTATATGTATCATTATCAAGTAATATAGGGCTTTCTGATTAAACCCTGAATATCGATCCCATGGAGATCGAGGTTAATCACGACGGCTTTCAAGAGAAGTTCTAGTCTAGAATAATACGCCCTAGCTTGGAAGGTCGATAAAGTTTTGGTTTTGATTATATCTTACAATTATCACTATAATACAACTTCTAATCCTAAACTAAAATACTTAGTGAAAATCAAAAAGTGGGGTTTAATATATTAAATGTACTCTTCCTCGTACACTGAAATTAGTGATATTTGTAAAAAGTAAAACAAGTAGTGAGAGTTATTGTGACAAATAGGAATAATTATTCTTTATCCTTACTAGAGCTACTATAAATAACATTGGTTATTCTAAAGTTTGAATAGTTCTGAAGACGTGCTAGGCAGGGAAGATACTAGTTCTCACTCTAGAGTTCCCTCTTATTTATCCACCTAGAGGCTAACATCTCGCATCAAAACCTAAAATAATAGACCAAATTAGGGGGATTTAGCCTGTCACTCTAAAGTCCTCTAATTCTACACCCATTAAAAAATATTTTTATATTTATTTGCACTCAACCATATGGACTACATTCTCATTTATACAATATCATGTGATTCTACCACAGTTGATTGAGACAACACTATCTAGGATTTTACATGTTCTCACAACAGATTTTAACATGCAAGTTTGCAAGTTGATCAAGTTTACATGTAAATGAAGAACAAAGTAAAATCATCACAATATATTCTCACTCTACTCAATTTTATATCCTACACATGCATACTAATTCATTACAAGAGGGAAGAGTAAAGAAAACTACTGACTGCACATGGAGAAACAATAAGAACTTTTCATTGAACAAAACTTTAAAAAATACAAACAAAGTACTAAATTCAAATCAAAATACAATGAAAATATTTATCTTTGATGAAATTGAACTCTCCTTATATATCAAAAGCAATCTTCTTACAATCCTCTCCAAGAACAAAGTAAAAAGAAAATAAGAAATCTCTCACTCACTCTATTTCTTTCTCACTTTGTCACCCCACTTGGGGCTAACACCCAAGTTTTCTTCTTCTTCTCCAACTCTTCTTCTCCTCTTCCAATTGATTCAAGAGTCTGAGAATCCTTTTAAGAACATTTCCAAGCCTTATCAATAATTTCCCAAGAGATTCTCAAGTGTCTCTTCAAAAATGTTCATATTCATTGAATCTTCCAAAAGGTGTCTCAAGTGCCTCTTCAAAAATCATTATAATCGCACAAAATTCTTCTAGAAAGTATATTTTATCATTTATAATTAATTTCCCAAGAGACACATGAAGTAACGCTTCAAAAATCGTCCAAATTTGATGTATATTCTAGAAAAAATGTTGAAAATCATTTTTGGCGCTTATGCGCCTATTTTGGGTGCTTAAGGGCCCTCCTCTCTGTCTGGTGGCGCTTAAGCTCCATTTTTGGCACTTAAGCGCTGAGCACAGGCACTTAAGTGCCCAATTTTGGCCCCCATAGCTCTATTGTGCCTCGATTCGACCCGATTTGCTCTGATTTGCCCCGATTTGGTCCATTTTTGTTCCTTTTGCTCCAATCACTCTAAATTCTTCAATTTGATGTATCTACAACCAAAAACACAAGAAAAAATATCTTTAAAGTGTAATATCATTATAAAATACAACATAAAAAATAGTACATTTTTAGACACATCACCAACCCGTAATAATAATGCAAGTATATGTATCGCTCAAGTAATAAATGGCTCTAATGAAGTCCTAAGTATCGATCCCACAGGGTGTTGGAAATTCTTATGGTTATAATGTAAAACACAATATTCAAACTATAAAAACTGAAGTACAAAAAATAAATCTAAAGTAAATTTAATGTATGTTAAACAAAATACAATTAAAAGGACTAAGTTAACTAAACTATTTCTAACTTCAAAAGTAAACTTATTAAGACTAAACAAAGTTTTATAATGAAGAGTTCAAATTTAAGAAAACATCATTCCTCTTTACAATGAGCTTATGGATTGTGGGATTGTGAAGTAATTAAATCATTTAAAGTTATATATAAAATTGTATTGTGTCAAATAGAAGAAATCATATTCTTTACCCTTTGAGAGTGCATAAAGAACATTAACTAATCCAGAGTTTAGTATCCATGGTTGGGTTGATAAGATATTGGTTGCCACTTCAAAGCTCTCGCTTCTCCTTCCCCTGAGGGCTAATAATCTCGCTCTTTAGTTTTCAAACAACTTGATCAAATTGGGGATTTCAGTATAACACCTTAAAATCTCAAATTCTACGCTCATCAAAATATATTTCCGTATTTATTTGCACTCACAAAATAGGATTCTTAGAATTTTTATTTTCAAACATTTAAAGCTCTTTTAGAAAGTATTATATATATATATACATCTTTTCAAGCGAAGGAAAGTAATAAGTTTAACTTTAGAGGAGGATATTGGAATTCAAAATTATTTAAGGACTTCTCCAGATATAGTAATCCTCACATAGAAAAAAATAATGGATCAAAAAGATCCTAAAAAAAAGAAAAAAATGCAAAAAAAGAAGAAAAAGAAAAGAAAAAATAAAAGTGAGAAGAAGCTTGAGGAGAGGTCCTAATAAAAAATTGGTTTCACTTGAGTCTTTTTAGAGTAAAGAACTTAGAACAATCATAAGCTTGATTTTTATACTTATATTAGTAAAACATATTTTCAAGAGAGTTCTTAAGTTTAGAAAGTAAAGTTCATAGGATCTGAAGTTTGAAAAATCTGCATATATTTATGAACTAGATAGGAAAACAAATTTCCAAGTTTAATAATAAATATTTTAGACCATGGGCTAGTCCGATTCACTACAATTTCTTATAATTTAGACTATCACATTTTTAGAACAAAATTTTAGCAATTCTAAAGGATGACCCATTAACTCTAATCTACATAAATTATTTTAAAAATATAGTATTACTTGAGGACAAGTAATGTTTAAGTTTGGGGGATTTTGATATGCCTAAAAATGTACTATTTTTCATGTTATATTTTATGATGATATTGCACTTTAAAGGTATTTTTCCTTGTGTTTTTGGTTGTAGATACATCAAATTAAAGAATTTGGAGTGATTGGAGCAAAATGAACAAAAATGGACCAAATCAGAGCAAATCAGGTTGAACCGGGGCACACTGGAGCCAAGGGGACCTAAACCAGACACTTAAGTGCCTGTGCTCGCCACTTAAGCGCCCAAATATGGCACTTAGGTGCCACCAAAAAGAGAGGGGGCCGCTTAAGCACCCAGAATCGATGCTTAGACGCCAGAGACGGTTTTCAACATATCTTCTAGAATATACATCAGATTTGGACAATTTTTGAAGCGGTGCTTCGTGTGTCTCTTTGAGAATTCATTGAAAATGATAAAATAGAATTTATATAAGGATTTGGGGCAATTATAAGGAGTTTTGAAGAGGCACTTCAGGCGCCCTTTGAAAGATTCATTGAATATAGACACTTTTGAAGAGACACTTAAGCATCTATTAAAAAAAAAGGCTTGGAAATATTTTTAAAATAACTCTTGGACTCTTGAATCAATTAGAAGAGGAGAAGAAGACTTGGAGAAGAGGAAGAAGGCTTGGGTGTGAGCCCCAAGTGGGGCGACAAGGTGAGAGAGGAAGAGAGAGAGGAAGAGATTTCTTCTTTTCTTTTCACTTTGTTCTTGGAGAGGATTGTAAGGAGATTGATTTTGTTATACAAAAAGAGTTTGATTTACATCAGAGAAAAGTATTTTCATTATATTTTGATTTGAATTTAGTACTTTGTTTGTATGATTTCAAAGTCTTGTTCAATGAAATGTTTTTGTTGTTTCTCCATGTGTAGTGAGTAGTTTTGTTTACTCTTCCCTCTTGTAATGAATTAATATGCATGTGTAGGATATAGAATTATGTAGAGTGATGATATGTTGTGATGATTTTATTTTGTTCTTCATTTTCATGTAAACTTGATCAACTTGCATGTTAAAATCTATTGTGAGAACATATAAGATCCGAGATGGTATTGTCTCAATGAACTGTGGTGGAATCACATGAGATTGTATGGATGAGAATGTAGTTCATATGGTTGAGTGTAAATAAATAGGAAAATAATCTTTAATGGGTGTAGAATTAGAGGACTTTAGAGTGAAATGCTAAAGACACCAAATTTGGTCTATTATTTTAGGTTTTGATGCGAGATGTTAGCCTTCAGGTGGAGGGATAAGAGGGAACTCTAGAGTGAGAGCTAGTATCTTCCCTGCATAGTCCGTCTTCAGAACTATTCAAACTTAAGATTAACCAATGTTCTTTTAGCATCTCTAGTAAGGGTAAAGAATATAATTGCTCCTATTTGTCATAATCTCTCTCACTAATTGTTTTACTTTTACACATGTCACTAATTTCATTACATGAGGAAGAGTACTTTTAATGTATTAAACCCCACTTTCTAATTTTTACTAAGTAATTTAGTTTAGGAGTATAAGTATTATTATAGTGATAATTGTAGGATATAATTCAAATCAAACTTTTATCGACCTTCCAAGCTATGGTGTTTTATTTTAGACTAGAACTTTTGAAAGCCGCCGTGATTAACCTTAATCTCCGTGGGATCAATATTCGGGGCTTAATCAAAAAGCTCTATATTACTTGATAACGATGCGTATACTTGCGTAGAATCCCTACAATTATAACTAAAATCTTACTTTGCTTGGAATCAAGTTTTTGGTGCCTTCACTAGGGATTAAAATCTTCAAGTAGTGGTGTCAAGTTCATAAATTCTTACAAACTTGAGATTCACTGCGGAAGATCACATTTTGGTGAGAGGTACGCAAGTGGAATTTACCTCTGAAAGAATCAATGCATTTGCGCCCGGTCTACAGACTAACCTCTACTTCCAGCGATGAATATGCCACTTTTTCTATTACTGATTCATCACTGGAAGAAGTTATTGCCTTTTTGACTGATGGAAGAGGAAAGTGGAAGATTAAGAATAACAAGATAGTTAACTTCTCCACTTTCATGTTAACTATTCAGTCAAAAATATGACATCATTTCATCTCTGTCATACTTTTACCTACAAATCATCTTACTAATGTTACAAAGGATCGAGTTGTGTTGAACTATTGCATTCAGAACATGAGGGCAATAGACGTTGGTGCACTTATAGTTCATCACACTTGAAGTATTGCTGGTAGTTTGATCCCGAAACTACTTATATGCAAAAGTATAACAATGTCTTTGATGATATTTTTTACTTATGTTTACTTACTTTGCAACAATACCAAAAACTTGATCTTGAAGAAAATAAGAATTTAACTTTTTAATTTATATATATATATA
>NW_018219160.1:15152-20007 GCF_001263595.1 Phalaenopsis equestris | reverse complement strand
GGATAAACCAAATCAAGAAGTAAATGAAGTTCATGGATTTAAATCATCACAAATTCTTCCAATATTAAAGATCAATACTCTCCACAACTTCCATCCAAATCTTAATTACTTATCATTTTAAGAAGAAAGATAAAGAAAACTACTCAGAGTTCATGGAGACAACAAAATCACACTTTAGTTTAAAAGTAGAAATCATTTTCAAACCAACAAGAAGTCTAGATTAAAACCAAAAGTAGTTTAAAATAAAAGATAAAAACTTATCTCAAATCCTCCACCAAACTCTTGAAGTTCCTTTGAATCTCTTCTCTTTTACAACACTCTCAAAATAAGCTACAAATAAAAAGGATAAAGTAAATTTTTGTGGTGCTTGAAAATCTCTCCAAAACTATCTCTCCAAACTCCTTAGAACTCCTCTTCTTCTAACTCTTTTCAGAACTTTCAAGCACCCCCTTCAAATGTCTCAACTTTCTTCTTTTATAAATCTCCAAAAGGTGCATTGGAAATTCTTCAAAATGTGTCCACATTCGATGAATCCTCCAAAGGATGCCTCTTTTCACAAGTCTTTTAAATATATTTTCATTCTTAGTGGTCATAATCACCCTATTAAGCCAATAGGTGTCTCAAATATCTCTTCAAATTTTGGTCAAATGAAGAAAACCGCCAAATAACTGCCTCTGACGCTTAAGCGCAGGGCCTCTATCCTCTAACGCTTAAGCGCAGGGCCTCTATCGCTTAGGCACGGCCTTCTCTGTTTCACTAGCGCTTAGGCGCCAAAACACTTTAGCATAAATTTCACATTTTTGCTCCAAATTTGATCTTTTTTCACCCCTTTAAGCATTTTTCACCTTTTTACTTGTACCTGAAAGAAAAATACACAAATATCTTCCATTAAAGCGTAATATCTAAAAAATAGGTATAAAAATGTGTCTAAAAACTCTATATATTTTAGGTGTATCATAGTTCTACTGCTGGAGATTTGGGATATCCTTCCCATAGAAATGAAGAGAGGTTGCAACCTCAGAATTCGATTGGGAAGCACATGATTCAAAGAGTAGAATAATTTGTTGGGTCTAGAAGTGGAACATGGGATAGACCCTCTACATGTGCTGCAGGGGCATCTACTTCTAGTGCTGCATCATTGTAAGGTGTTATGGACCAGCTTATGATTCAACAATTTGATTTTATTAATATATAGACTCAGTTGGGAGAGATAGATGCAAGGAGTGCATATAATGATGAATATCAGCAGAGAAGTGTTCAACATGATATAGATTTTCAAAATGCTATGGTTAGGCACTTTGTGGGTAAACTTAATGTGAACTTTTCTGTTTGCCCCAGCTTTGTTCCCTATGTTGCAATTCAATGCTCCCATTCATGATGAAGAAGCAAGAGAAGAAGAAGAAGATGATGATGATGATGGAGTAGAAGGAGATGAAGGTTGATATTTCATGGTCTTGCTTAGTTATTTTTTATGTGTTTATATTTATATTAGGACGTACTTTTATTTGGAAAACCTGTTGTAGTAATAAAACTTTTTATGTTGTGTTCTGAACTTGCAGTTTGTACTAGTAATTGTAGACTTTCATTTTTTTTGCATTTTTAGTATTTTCAGTTTTTATTTTTTTTCTTAGTTTTTGTAATTAAGTGTTTAATTCCCAGCAAGTTCTTTAGAATATATTATGTTTTGTTTAATGCTTTAAAGTCTGCATGTAGTTTTACAGTAATACCTGCAGTATACCAAAACCAACTTCATGTTCAGAAATCCTCTACAGGTTAGTTTTTATTTTCATGCATTTATTGTTTTCTTTCACCAACTAAAATTTTATGCTAAAATGTTTTTAAAATCATTTAAAAATTTAAGTTTGGGGGAAAAGAAAATTTTCTTTTGAAATGGGGAAAACTAAATTTTATTTGTCCTTAAGTAACTATATATTTTTTAAATTTATTTAACATGACCTAGGATATTAAGATTTAACTTTAAATGACTATACTTATGTTTATAAATATTATAATAAATTTAGGTAAAGATTTTTAATAATGAAGGTCAATTCTAAAGTTAAAGATATTTGATATGATATGATAAGACTATGTTTTTCTATTTTAAGTAAGGGAAAATTATTTTTTTAAAAATGTTAAGAATTTTAGAGTTTCATGTAAGAAGAAAGGAATGAGACTTTATGAAAAATCCTATACTAGTATAACTTTATTAAGTGAGAAGGGGTGTGGAGTTTTGACTTTAAGAAGAGGATGATAAATTTTAAAATTATTAAAGACTATCCAGATATAGTAATCCTCACCAGAAAAAAAAAAAGAGAAAAAGAAAGGATTAAAAAGATCCTAAAAGAAAAAAAAAGAATAAAAAGAAAAGAAAAGAAAAAAAAGGTGAGAAGAAACTTGAGGAGATGCCTAATCAAAAATTGGTTTCACTTGAATCAACTTAAGGAAGAAGTTTTATTATACTTTCTAAACTTGTATTGAAGTATTAGTAGCATTTCTAGAAAATTTTTCTTATGAATTTCTTTTTCATATGAATGTTCTAAATGTTTTTAGCATGATAAATTACGACTCTTCGTGGATATGACAAATTGCAATTCTTCTTGAAATGAATAAAGATAAAGAAATCTTAAATTTGATTACTAAATATTCCTAGACTTAGAGTTAGAATCTAAGTTATTAATGTTTTAAAGTGTAATATCATCAAAAATAGTGTAAAATAGGTATGAAAATCTCAACATATTTTCCTTTGGTCAGTAGTAAAAGTGTCACTTGAGGACAAGTAACATTTAAGTTTGGGAATTTTTGATCCGATTTTTTTTATCTTCTGATACACCAAAATAATATACTATTTTAAGTACTTATTTTATGCATATTTTTGGTGATATTGCACTTTAAAGAAGGGTATGTTTGTGTTTTTGTTGCAGGTATTTCATTTTAGGTATTTGGAGAAAAAATGATAAAAAGAGTGAAATTTGGAGCAAAAACAGCCAATTTTGGGGTTTAGCGTATGATGAGCCAAAATCTAGAGCGCAGACGCATGATGCGTCAGAGTGGTGCATGATGCGCCAGACACAAATTTTTCAAATTAAGGCAGTTTGAGATGAATTTTGCACAAATTTTTAAAGGGACACTTGTTCTAAGCACCCTATGGAGTGATTCAATGCATGTGGACACTTTGAAAGGTTCTAATTTAAAAAGATTTGACTCTTGGATCAAGGAGACATCTTTTGAAATTCAAAGTTTTGACTTTTGAATTTTGAAGGGAATTGAGAGTCTTTTGAGAGGAGAGAACCAACCAACAAAAGAGACCCTCTAGAGAGACTAGAAGGGGAACGAAAAGTTAGAGAGAGAGAGACGCGTGAGTTAGAGAGAGAAAGGATGAGATTGTCTTCTAGGGTCATAAGAGGAGAAGGGTTGTAAGAGGAGAGGGAAAGTGAGAGATTTCTTCTTCGTTACACTTCTAAGAGAGAATTGGGAGAGATTGTAAATAGAGAAAAACTTGGAGAGAACTTTTAGGGATTTGCTTGGGAAAGATTGTGAGATAAGTTGTATTTTTTTTTATTTTTATTGTTTGTAAACTTATTTTCATATATAAAATCTGTGTTTTATCATATCCTTCTCATGAATTTTGAGTAGTATTCTTTATCCTTCTCCTTACTTTGAAGAAATGATTTTGTGAAGAATTGATTTTATTTTCTACGGTTTTAAATGTCAATAATTTGTGATAATTTGAACTCCGATCTTTATTTACTTTTTGATTTGGCCAATTGAATTGTTAAAATGTGTTGAGAATTATATGTTCTGGAAAGGGGATATGATTTCTACAACAAAGGGATAATTACATTTGATTTCATGGGAGAGTATTTCATTCATGTGATTGGGTGCCAATAAATAGGGAAATATACTTTGATGGACGTAGAATTGGAAGATTTTAAGGTGGCATATTAGAATCCCTAATTTGGTTTAGTTGATTGGAGCTAATGCGAACATGTTAGCCCTTAGGGGAGGGAGTAGTGGGAGCTCTGGAGTGACAGTCGGTATTCTACCAGCCTAACCACTGAATTAGGGACCAAACTCTGGATTAGTCAATGTTCTTTATAGTGCTCAGAAGATGGTATAGAATATGATTGCTCCTTGACCAGAGAAAAATATGTTGAGATTTTCATACCTATTTTATACTATTTTTGATGATATTGCACTTTAAAGAAAGGTATTTTTGATGTTTTGTTGCAGGAATGATGAAATAGGGTCATTGGAGCAAAAAGATGCAAAAAGGAGCGAATTTGGAGCGAAAAGGGCCAAAATGTGAAGAATTGAACTAGGGCGCCGACAGCGAGATTTTTTCGAGACTCCAGAATTTATTCATTAAGAAGGTCCGCCGACTGTGCCCTCGAGGCCGCCGACGGCGAGCTCGGCGATTATGTATAACTAGGCTTTAGATGAGGACAAATTTTGAAGGGATGCTTAGGCAACTCTTGGGAAAGCTCATCCACGACTTTAAAAGAAGATTTTGGCTGAAAATTGAGAAGGGGGGAGAGAGACTCTAGAGGTCCTGAAGGTTAGAGAGGTTCAATTAATGTATAGAGAATTTACTAGAGTGTCAAAAGTGTGAGGAATTCTTCGAGAGATTGTAAGAGTGGAGAGAAATTGAGAGAGTTCTTCCTCTTTGCCGCTTCGAAGAGGAATTCTGTGTGCTGTAAAGAAATGAAGAGATTCAGAAAAACTTCAAGGAGTTTTCTTGGGGAGAAATTAGAGATAAGTTTATTTATTATTGTAGTTTGTATGACTTTGCTTTTATATATGAATTCTGAGTTTTGTTGTGTTTTCCCCATGAGATCTGAGTAGTTTTCTTTGTCTT
>NW_018219160.1:8414-14432 GCF_001263595.1 Phalaenopsis equestris | reverse complement strand
TATACTTGCGTTGATAAGTGTGACTTTACAATTATTGAATATTTATTACATCCATATTTATCGAATCTATAGCTGTTATTAAGTTTTGGTACAGTTGCTGAGGAATTAAATCTTTTAGCATCAGTATTAAATACTTATATTTTTAAGCATATATAAAGTCGCGGTCACTCCTATTTGGCACAAAATAATTTTTTAAATATATTTTATAGATGATTTTAATTTCTTCACAAGACATATTTTCATTGTAAAGGGGAAGGATGTTTTATCATACTTGAACTTTTCGTCAACAAAAACTTTTATTTTATTTCAGCATTTTACTTTTGAAAGTTTAGCATTTAGTTTAATTTACTTGTTATAGTCGTACATATGCATAGTTAGTAGCATTTCACTTAAGTAGTTTAATTTCAAACTTAGCACTTCACTTTGTTTTTATATTATAATAGAATATAAATAACTAGTTTATATATATTTTTATCTTCCTTGTGGGATCGATATCTAGGATTCCATTAGAGTCCTATATCACTTGAGCGATACATATAATTCAGTAGTCTGTAAGCGAGAATTGGGATTTTAAAGAGATTTTTAAAGATAAATTATTTTCATCAAAATTATATTATAGTTTGAGTTACATTGCATCATAATTGTTAAGCTTAACAAATTCCCACCGCATCAATAAGTAATCATCACAAATAGTTCACGATGAAGGCAAGTCAACTTACAGAGAAAGAACTTCCTCAAACCCGAAGGTCAACACATGAAGCTCAGAGCAAGTGGGTGGTAACCCACAAAGAAGGCGAGTTAGCTTCTGAAGGAAGGATTATCTGGACCCAAAGGTCAACGCGTGAAGTGCAAATCAAGTGAGTGGTAACCCATAAAAAAGGGGAGTTAACTTGCAGGGGAAGGACTGTATGGACACAGAGGTCAGTACGTAAAGCTTAGAGCAAGTGGGTAATAACCCACAAAGAAGGGGAGTTAACTTCTAAGGGAAGGACATCCAAGACCCAAAGGTCAATGTGTGAAGCGTAAAAGAAAGTGGGTGGTAACCCACAAAGAAGGCGAGTCAACTTTTGAAGGAAGGACTATCGTAGACCCGAAGGTTGAAGCATAGAGCGTAGCATATGTGGGTGTACGACGTGTTGTACAATGGTGCCCAAAAGGATTTTGAAGTCTTTCAAACCATTTTATACATTTTTATTCACATATTATATTTCTACAAGGTTTATCAAGATTTTTTTTAGAATCGTCGGCTAAGCTATTATCAAAAATGATTTGGCGTGACATACCAATCAATCTGGTAAGAGGAGCATTCATGCGGACATCCCAGGTTCATAACCATATACATCACACAAAATTCAAGATTTGCAAAATTCAAGTCCGAGTGAGGTTTTCCTTGAGTACTATCTTCCTTAGCTCATTTCCTTTAATTTCTTTCCCCCTTAGCCCAAGCAAGCCTCATCACTCTTATCCGGGCGTTAAAAAATATTTTCATTTTTTGAAGATGTCTTTAAATTGACTATTAAACTATCAACCATTCCAACGTCACTTAGCAATTATTTGAACATAATATCCTAAGAAACTTATCAGAAGAATTTTCAAATCAAAAAATTCTTTATATAAGAACCTCTATTTGGCCAATTTTTTTAGCTCTCAAGCTTTCCACACTTTTTGTTTTCCTGAGAATTATTGTATCTGGTAGAGCTTCCTTTTTTTACATCAAATTTCTTTCGACTTTAAAATTCTCCTAAATACATATTCTTAGAATTTTATGATCCATTACTTGTTAAATTTCCATTTGTTTAGTTGAATGGACAAGTAAAAGATCTAAATAGTCTTTGAAACTATTAACATTTTAATGAAACCCATCTAATCATTCTAGGGTGTTCTCACGACTTAAGTGAAAGTTCATTAAAGTGAGAGATTTGGTCTTTGAGACTTCATTCAAATCCACCCTTTCATGAACATTCAAAAATGTTATGAAATATTTTTTGATGGTGTAGTTACACCCACACGTAAGGTCCATCCAATATCATCAGATGTCGAGATGTCTGATGGGGTATACCCTGACAGATACGCAAGGTAGTATAACCAATATCATCAGATGTCAATACACCATAACGATTCATGGATTGGCTAGATAAAGAAAGTGCTTTAACTTGTGTCACAGGAAACTTTACAAGGTGATGAGAATCATCTGAGTCAATCCAAATATAAGTAAGGTTAGATACATGACGTTGCCCAACCAGCAATGGCGCTCTTTTCCATGGAACCGACTAGAAATTTGATGAGGTTCCTATCAAATGAGACACCACACTTTAGTAACAAGGCTAAAAGTTTGATGCAATCCTATTAGATCCTTCACTACATGTGTAAAGATGCTTGACAGACAGAGGCTCTCATTAAGAACTAGCCAAAGAAGCAATGTAGTTTAATTGATCGAGGCACTGTCAAGCAATCAAAGATGTGTGAGACACATAAAAGTAAGTAAAAATATTTTCTTTAATTTCATCATAAATGGTATAAAATCTTCCAGAAAGGACATGATCCTCTTATGAACTACATTCATATCTAAACAAAAGAAAATGCATCAGTAGTAAAATTTGTAGAAGGCATGATCGGAGCGGCCACAACATCTGTGGTTAATCTTCATCAACGAGGCTCCTCCAAGCTCTGCTCCAGTATCTCAACCTATCCGGCTTTGTGGCATGCATGAAGCCAAATCTTGAGCATATGAAAATCATCAAGCACATGTCTTAGGTGCTTGTGGAAATGATAGTAGTTGTTCTCACCGGATCTCTCCACTTTATCAGGCATCCTTGGTGGAGGAAGTTGCATCCCCTGTTTAATCAGGTTCTAAAAAATCTTCTTAAAGCATTCCTTCTTGTAAGGATATATCTTAAGTTTCTTCTGCTCTAAAGTTTGGGTTTTCCACTTCTAAGGAAATGGGTGAGCTTGCTTTACAGACATGATAGAATTTTTTTAGCTCGCTATCAATTGTCATTAAATTCAAGATCTCTTCTATCCTTTTTTAAGGACCCACAATAGCATGCTTCTTGCCTTTAGTTTTGTTATGAGTATTCTTAAAAACCAAAACTTTCATCGTGTCTCGTAGACCAGTCGCTTTTCCAACAATACTCTGAAAGTATAGATTGGAGTCATCTTCAATAATGCAGACATGGGGCCTTTAATTTTTCTCATAAGGAGTGAAACTGCATGTTGTTATTGAAGTGGTGGCTTGCACCTCATACTCAAATTACACCAATGAACAATAAGCACCAATAAGGCTTTGTTGGGTCGTCGATGAGTGACATGTCCTTTAACAAGTTTTTTTTGTATTTTATACTTATTTTTTATGATATTACACTTTAAAGGAAGTTATTTTCATACTTTTGTTGGAGGTATATAGATAAAGCAATTGAAGCGAGCAACAATGAAAACAGAGCGAAATGGAGGCGAATGGTACATTGGAGATTAGCCCTAAACTCGTGCCTAGGAGCCAGCTTTTGGCACCTAGGCACCACTCCATGGTGCCATGGCGCCACATATAGGCGCTTATGCACCGAACCTTGCCAATTTTCTTGATAAAGTGGCACCTTGGCACCACATACTGGCACCTAGGCGCTAATTGTTTCATCCGGCTACCCAGAGCAAATTAGCCCCATAGTTGGGTGCCTAGGCACCATTACTGTCCATGACAGTTTCTCATCAGTTCTGCACACAAAATTTGAGTTATTTTGGAGGGAAAGCAGATCAAAAATGCATGGAAGATAATTTTAAGAGCGGGAGAGTTAAGAGAAGATTGCAAGAAAGGGAAAGAAGTGTGAGATTTTCATTTCTTTTATGTAATTTCATTCGAGAGATCTGAGTGAGTTGTAAGGAATTGTTATAGAAGTGCAAGGAGAACTTGGAAATCACATTTGGTGGAGTTATCTCTTCTATTCTCAGGAAAGAAGATAAATCTTTGGCCTTTCATTGTCTTATATTAGGTAATTTCATATTGTATTACTTTAATTTGATTTTAAGATGATATGTTCTGGTGTTTTCTTCATGCATTCTGAGTGATTTTCCTTTTTCTTCATCTTGTGATGAAATAGTGTCATGTGTAGGATGTAAATTCAATTAGAATGAATTTTTATTCTCGATTGTGATGGTTTTTACTTTAAACTTCATTTACAATTTAATTTGGGCAGCTAATGTGTTAAAATCTATTGTGAACCCATAAGATCTAGGAGTGTTATGACTTCAACAACTAGTAAAAACCACATTGATCTATAGGGTGAAGAAAAAGTAATCCGTAGAGCAGTGCAAATAAATAAAAAAGATGAATTTAATGGGGGTAACTAGGAGGTTTCTTGGGTTTCATATAGAAACACTTCCATAGTTAACCTAGTTTCTTTATGCACTGGGAAAAGGGTAAAAAATTAATACTCCTATTTGTCACAAATTTAATTAGGTATTCAAGTTGTTCTACACCTACATTAAGTACTAATTTTATTTCAAGGGGAGGGTCTTTTTAATAGCTTGAACTCTCCTACTTTAGTTAACTATAGTGTAATTAGTTGTTTAGCAAATTTAGAGAATTAGTGATAGTTTGGTAGAATTCTCCAGCTCACACAAAAATCAAAGTTATTTCCAAGCTAAAACTAATTAAATTCAGTTTGAACTTTTCTTAAGTCTTTAAAATTTATTGTCTTCCCTATGGGTCGATACTTGGAACTAAAGAAACTCTTATATTACTTGAACGATATGTGCACTTGCATTATTACCTAGTGTTTTGTGTTTAACAATGATAGATCTCTAGTTATAAAATTTATAAAATATATTTTAAAATTATAATTTTAAATCACTAGGTATACTGAAGGTTGGTCAAGTTTTTGGCGTCGTTGTCAAGGAACACGACAATTAATTTGAGTTAGGAAAATTTTAGCTGAACTTACTAGACTTAAATTGGGAAACTCGTAGTGTAGTTATTTTTGTGTGTAAAGTGTTTAATTGTGTGTTAAAAGATTTTAAAAATAATATAAAAAAATTGTTTTGTGTGCTTTCTGTATGTTCTTATTGAGTTTTTAGTAGTGTATGTGTAGTTCAGGATCTCCAGAACTAGTGCCTACGATTCTTAATAGAAAAAACAATTAAGAGAATTAAAAAACAAAAAAGGAGCTCACCAATCTATAGAAGAAATGGCGAATACTTCACATAACAACTTAGATAATCAAATAACTGAAAATAAACCCCATCACATACAAAGACCATTAAGGGATTACGCTAATCCTACGACATATGAGATTCATCTTAGTATACAAACTCACTGTAGCAGCTAACTCATCTGATTTGAAGCATGCTATTATCCAAATGATGCAGAACAACAAGTTTGGGAGAACTCTATCTGAAGATCCAAATTTACATTTAGCAAGTTTTTTAGAACTCTGTACCATATTTAGGTATAACGGTGTCTCAAACGATGTTATTAGACTTAGGCTTTTTCCCTTTCTGACATCAAGATTTGTATATACAAATTTTTATGAAGTTGACACCACTGAACAACACCAAAAACTCGATGCAGATAGATTTATAATAAATATGCAATATAATCCTAACAAAAGTCTTTTTATAAATATAATTTATCCTTTAAAACTTCTTTTAAACTGCCAAATCTCTCATAAATATCAACGCAAGTATATGTATTGTTCAAGTAATAAAGGGCTCTAATGGAGTCCTAGATATCGATCCCACCGGGAAGTTGGAAAATCCTAAGTAAATTATGAAAATTATTTTATAATAAAAACAAAAAAATAAAAGTAAAGTGCAACATTTGAAAATTGACTACTCAGGTGAATGCTAATTACAATGCAGATGTAAGAGTACAAAAATTAAACTAAACTAAATATTAAACTTTCAAAAGTAAAATTGCAAAAATTAAACAAAGTTTTTGTTGTGATGGAAAGTTCAAATTTAAGAAAGCATTATTCCCCTTTACAATGAGTATATAGTTTGTGAAGAAATTGAAATCATTTGAATATA
>NW_018219160.1:2470-7838 GCF_001263595.1 Phalaenopsis equestris | reverse complement strand
TTTACAATCACTCCCAATTCTCTCTTCGAAATGCAATGAAGAAGAAATCTCTCACTTTCCCTCTCCTCTTACAAATCTAAAAGAAAATCTCGTCTTCTCTCTCTCTACCTCTCACTCCACACCCCAAAAGCTCTCCCTTTTTGTCCTCCCCTCTTGGCTTCTTCAAGTCTTCTTCTTTTATTTTTGGTTGCCTCCTTTGAAAAAGAATTCAAAATTCCCTCAAAAAATTCCTCCAAAAGTCAACTTTTGAATTCAAAAGACGTGTCATTTGATCTAAGAGTCATATCTTTTCATAAAAGAACCTTCCAAAGTGTTTAGATGCATTGAATCACTCCAAGAGGTGTGTAGAACAAGTGTTCCTTTGAAAATTCGCGCAAAATCCATCTTGAACCGCCTTAATTTGAAAAATTCGTCTCTAGCGCATCATGCGATCTAGCATTTTTGCTCCAAATTCCGTCTTTTTTACCTTTTTTGTTCCAAATGCCTAAAAATGATATACCTACAACAAAAACACAAAAAAAGCTTTCTTAAAAGTGTAATATCACCAAAAATAAGCACAAAATAGATACTTAAAACAATATATTATTTTGGTGTATCACTTTCCCTTAAGAGATAAAACTAAAATGTGGTGATATTCATTAGCACTTAGATCTATCAGAACTTGTGGTGATTTAGCTCAAATATTTCTAACTAAGTATTTTTTACCTTCAAAAACTGCTAAACTTAGAAATGATATTACTTCATTCTGTCAGTTTGAAGGTGAATCAATATACGAGACTTGGGAACGATTTAAAGAGCTCCTGAGAAAATGCCCACATTATGCTCTGTCTGATTGGTTAATTATCCAAACTATTTACAATAGATTATTAGGATCCTTTAGATTTATCATTGACGATGTTGCTGGTGGTTCACTTATGTCAAAGCATTTGATGAAGCATGTACTTTAATTGAAGAGATGGATATAAACAATTTGCGATGACCCTCTGAAAGGGTAAACCCTAAAAAGTTAGCTAGTGTTCATCATAACACATGACCAACACATTCGCTTAACAAAATTTTAATAATTCTAAAAATCTCATAACAAAACTCAATTAAATAAGATCATAAGTATTTGAAACCTTAACAAATCAACTCAAACCATTCATATAAGATTGAATATTAAAAAAAACATAATCGTAATAATTCACTCTATTGGATTTACGAGGACTTTTTAGATGAGGTAATCAATGGTTGCTAATAAGAGTCTTCCAGTCTAAAGTAGTTTAACAGTTTCTTTAGACTAAATAAATTCAAAACTAATAGCGGTGTCAGGATGATAGAATCATGGAATTTCGATCGGCATCGCTTAACATAGAATAAAATTCCTCCTTAATAACTTCAATAATGAACATTAATTCAAAATCATTTCACAACAAGAACCTAGGATAGGCCTCCTGAGGCATGGTTTTCTCTTTATTTCCATAGACTTAGTTAACATGAACCTTAGGACTTTATAGTCATTTGTCTAGCATGGCATAAATCTTCACCATATATTTTAGGCTTTCGTGTGGTTGTATGTCATGTGATATAAGCCTTAACTCTTTTTAAGATCTCGAGATTGTTGTTTGGTACAACGTAAATCCTTTTATTTTCTTAGGTTGTTTGCATGATGGAATGTCATGTCAATGTAAGTCCTAAATTTCTAAATAAATTACAGAATGGAAACATTGTGTAACTTCCCTCTCAAAGATGTAAAGTTGAATCATATGTTAGTTTGAGATTTTACTGAGGTTTCCTCAATATCTTCGACATCTCCTACTTTTTATTCCTTTGGGTTACTGAAATAATTGTTCTACATTGAGCCTTTCCCAGTTAATTTTTCCTACAATCAATCATGAAAACTAAACATTCAAAAACCTCAATCTTAACTGAGAGTTTTCTTAAGTGATTTTGGTCGCTTAAGATGTAATCAACTATAGGGACTATAGGAGTTTGCACCTATAAAAGAATTAGTAACACATATAATCTAAACCTTATCTAATCTTCAGATTAGGTAGGGGAAGAATCTATTGGAAATTTTGCAAACCAAACAAATATCATAATTTTTTTAATTTGAATAATTGAACACATTATTAAGTGATATTCTCATCTTTTGAGTTTACATATTACTTATAATGTCGTGTTCAATTATTAAACAGTTGAATATTCGAGATTTGTTTGGTCTTTTTTTCAAAAGTAAACTATTTTTCAAAATTAAAATCTTTTTAAAATCAAAATCTCTTTTTTTCCTCAAAACTAAAATAAGGCCACAGACTTTTCTGGCGGCTCTGTTGGGGACTAATTTTTCTCTCTGTATTTGATTAGATAGTTTTGTTTTCCTACATCGATAGTGTGTCTATATCCATGGTAAGAATTGAATGTTGTTCTTTCATTAGTATACTTTGCTCAATTCTTTCTTAAGCAAGTATAATTAGCTGGCTACTCGATTCTAAACACCTTTAAATAAAGGGGTTCTAAAATTGCTAAAATCTGAAATAGTGGAACCCCCAATAAAATAATAAGTTATTGATTGGAAAAACAAAAAACAAATGAAATTAATTTGCAATAAAATTGATTTTCTCGAGTTTTAGGATTGGGTTCTTCACTTCATATCTATTTCATTTCCTTTTAGGTTAACTTGTTTTTGATAAGTTAATCTAAATTCTAGCCTATTCAAAATTTTCTTTGTTAACATAAAATAATAAAATAAAATAAAACAAAATGAAAGAAAATATGCAAAACAAAACAAAATTCAAAATTTAAAACAAAACAAAACCAAAATAAAACTCATAAGGATAAGTTTCGTAAGAAATGTCCTGTCTAACATATGAGTCACGAAGTACTTTGTCTCTTCGGAAATCGCCACAACCAGTATAGAGCATTAAACTGAATTTGGTAGATACTCCAATTTTTCAAATTTCAAAGAAATTTCTTCTAAGTCTTTCTGCCTGATTGTGAGCGAATTGAGCCTACCTACATGTAAAAGCGTCATATTGCAGAGCTCAACAATCAAGTCTCCAACAGGCTTTAGTAAAATCAAAGTAATTCTTGAAAGTATACCATTTACAATAAAGAAATCAGACATCATAAAGATCACATAATTGTTAACTGGGTTCAATCTAATGATAGTTATGGAACATCTTTCGCTTGACAGAGTCTTGAAAGAAGAATAGGTCATTGTCGTCAAGCGTACAATGAAGTCAATTGATGTCTCTCTCATTGCTTTATACTATGCTTTGCCAAAGAGGAAGCGTTTTCAAGAGATGTGGTCATTAAATGTAGAAAAAAATGATAAAAAAATATTGAAAGAGACAAAAATTAACGATCATTCTGTTGCAACTCAATGAGAGGGTGAAAACTCCTCCATAACTCACATATGAGGTTAAGGCCGGAGACGAGGATGAGGGAGAGAATATATGATCGTTGAAAAAGATGAAAAATTGTGGAAGCCATCAAGTCCTGAAAGGAGACTGTCATTGACAAGGAAGTTAGACTTTTCGACACCTCTTCCTTATTAAGGAATAATACGTTTCAACTTTTGACTGCCACCGTTGGTGAAAAGAGACAGCAGCAAGATCATTGTTCGTTTGTCCCAACCCTCCCACCACAATAAAAATAAGGAAAAAAAATTAAGGAACTTGGTGTTGTCCTAAGTTCATTCAATGTTCGAAAAGCTCACTTGAAAAGAAGAATTGTTATGTTTCCCAAATCCAACAGATAATTTCACATCAAAATGAAAAAAGAATGTTTGGAGAAAAGAGAAACTAGCTCGAACGTCCAAAGCTTATCAGAAGGACAATCAAGAAAGAACTGATTCATGATAAGTATTTTGGTATTTTAATAAGATTATGACACAATGAAAGAATAAAATTAATGCACTAATAACTAAGTCGTTCACTTTAAAGTATTTTGACCGAGTCCTAAATAATTTTCACAATAAAATAGTGTGATTAAAATACAAGTAATCGACTAAAGATATTACAAAGCTTTTATATTTTCTAACAAATAATTGAGTTTTGATTTTTGAATGAGTTCTAATATCTCAGAATTCATATTAAGAAATATTTAAGAATTATTAATTAGAGGAGTTTAGACATTCAAAATTTTTAAAAAGAAATGTGCTCCACCAGATATAGTAATTCTCAAGGAGAAAAAAATAGAAAAAGATGAAAATAAATTATGTGAAAGGCTCGAAGAAAAGAAAGGAGGAAAATAAATTATGTGAAAGGAAGTCTCCGTGAGGTGTCTGAATTCTTCTCTAATTAATAAACTTGAAAAGCTCTCTTAAGAAAATTCTTGTGATATTATATTCTAAAAAAATTGTAGACTTGGGTTCTTTAGTTGGCAATTAACTGGCTTAAAAATATCTTAGGAAAATAAAAATATTTTAATCACATGGTTAAGAGTCTTGATATCGGCTTAGGCTCAGAAAGAGGGGAATTAAAGAAAGGGCTATGTTATTAGCAATCAATGAAAATTCGACCTCAAAGTCATATTTTCCATGCCCAGAAAGGTCAACTCCAATTTCTATTCAAGAATGTCAAAGTATTTTTTCGAGACAATAGGGACAATTTGTACAAAATTTATGTTAAAGAAATAACAACTACAATAAATAGAGCTACAAAGCCACAACCTCTAAAGTTGTGATATCCTTGGAAATATCACATAATTATGTGTACTTGAATGAACATAGTTCTGATAGTACTTAAAGAATGAGTTATTTTTACGCATGCTTTCAATCAATGGATGATATCTAAAAAAGTACTATGCATTATGATGTTTTAAAAAACTAATTTTATAAATAAAATATTATTCTTATGAACACCGATGTTTTGCTTATCTTAAACTGTGTCAAAATCTTAAATAAAAATAACGTGACTAAAAAAACTCACACAACTTGAATAAAATTAAATAAAAAAAACATCAAATTAAAGCAAAATGAAATAACCCAAAACAAACTTAAAATTTAAATTTCCCTCATAACTTGGTACCAGGTTGAACTTTCTCAGCCTAATACCGTGTGGAAGATGTTTGGTTGGTTTATTGACATAGAACTGCATCTCTGTTCACACTGACATTTCTTTCATCAACTCTTGAATTGGATGTGAGTCTCTGACATTCTTTTCCAATGCGATACATTTTTGTTGAGGTTAGGCGTAAGACCCCCTTAATGGGGTCACAATTGTCTTTCCTCGATTAAATCTAGTAAAGATGTAATGTCCCCGATGATAGTTGACCAAAGGAAAATATGTTGAGATTTTCATACCTCTTTTATACTATTTTTAATGATATTGCACTTTAAAGAAAGGTATTTTTGATGTTTTGTTGCAGGAATGATGAATTAGGGTCA
>NW_018219160.1:0-1523 GCF_001263595.1 Phalaenopsis equestris | reverse complement strand
CTCCCAGCCTAGCCGCAGAATCAGTAACCAAGCATAGGATTAGTCAATGTTCTTTATGCTTGGACCAAACAGTAAAGAATAAGTATGCTCCTATTTGACACTATATAAATTGAACTAATTCATTTTATCCATTCACTATAATTTCTTGGCAAGGAGAATGATGCTTTTTTATATATTGAATGTCACAATTAAACGTTATTTTCTATAACTAGTTATTATCCAAATTATCTACTTATTTCAATTGTCTATTAGTGACAGATAAGCAACTTGAACGTTGTTGTAGTTGAAGTAATACTTTTTATTAAAACTTAGTCCGTAGAATTCTATTTCTCCCTATGGGATCGATATCTAGGACTCCATTAGAGCCCTATATTACTTGAGCGATACGCATACTTGCGTTGACAAATTCGACTTTAACATTATTTAAATATTATATCTATACATCTTTATTAAATCAAACATATATATAAAGTCGCAGTCAAGTTTTTGACATCGTTGCTGGAATTTAAATCTTCTAGTAGAGTCGTCAAATTCTTGTAATTGTTGATTTACAAAAAAAGGTCGGTCAATAGTCCAAGCTGGTCTAGTCATTCTACTTCCCTTAGGCTGGAGGTGAAGTTTCTTCATACTCCATAATGAATCATAAGAAAGCATATGACATTTTGCTGAGGTTTGGCGTAAGACAACCTTAAATGGATCAAGGTTTCCTTTCCTCGACTAGATCCAGCTCGGATGTAATGTCCGCAACAGTAATCTAAGTTGGTCTAGTCATTTTGTTTCCCCTAAGTTGGAGGTGAAGTTTCTACAAAAGTCAAAACGAAAGACTGAGGAGAGCCTACAAGCAAAAGACTGAGGAACCACATGCGGAAGGATGTATAAGGGCCCACAAGCGGAAGACCAAAGGTCTGCCAGTGAAAAACTATGGGTCCATTTGTAGAAGATTTAACATTCAGTAATAGAATATCGAAGGACGTGTCTGACCGGGTGTAGCCCCCTAAACCAGAGTTGAACGCCAACCTAATGAAGGTTATCTAAACAAAAGACCAAAGACAGTCGAGCCGATTAGAGGCATCCGCCTGTCTCTCACCACAACCCGATTCCATGGAAAAACTCAACATCGCCAACTATCTCACATACACCCTTGAGATTCCTCATCTAGGGCCGAGAGCTGGGTATAACATAATCATAATAGAGCATCCCCGAAAGACTTCATCACCAATGAGTAAGCTACCTGTCAAATTACGATGATTCACCCTCTATCTGATAGTATGATCTTGCTTTACCGATATGTGTTCCTTACATAGATATCAGTAGTTGTTAACCATACTAGCATAGCCGATCGAGTCAATTCTTGTCAACCCAAAGGCCATCAAAGACCGATCAACAATCCCAATTCAACGTAGCAGTTGAAACGAATAGTTCTTGCCGAACCATGACCAACTAATGTCAGTTGACTGAGTTATAGGATACCCAAACCGAAAGCCAATGCATCTAAAATAAGTAAAATTTCATGTAATGCCGCA
>NW_018219159.1:0-763 GCF_001263595.1 Phalaenopsis equestris | reverse complement strand
AATGACTTGACCCATGAAATTATTTCGAAATGCTTCTCTGGTCATTGTGGACCTTTCAAAATTTTTTTGGAATTTTCTAGTCAACATGCTAATTTCCATGGTTATTTTAAGGAAATAATGTGCAAAAACTTGAAAAATATGGATATGTGTATAGGGACTTCCTCTGACTTTGGAAAGATTAGAGGATATTTCCCTTGAGAGAGGCTATAACCTGCTAAAATTTCAAGCCAAGGTGATATGTCAATATGCATGGAGAATCAAATGATTCCAAACAGTGTTTAATTAACTAAAAATAAAATATGAATCAAATGGACATGAAATTTACTTCACAATGGTTCTCCTCTATTCACCGAGCAAGAGGGTATTTTTATTTTATTTTTGTGATTTTTCTACACAAGGTTATGAATTTTCTAAGTTAGGGCTATTTAAATAAATAGAAAAAAGCCCTATTTATCTATTTAAACCACGCGTGCCACCTCAACCTACGACGACTCCGAAGCTCGACGCGGCGCGCTTCGATTTGATGCAGCCATCCACCTCAGCGATGACTCGGCCAGCTGTTTATGTCTGAAGCATTGTCCGGCTCGATCTCCTCCGTCCATTTGATACACGCTTAATCAAACTGCTCCCCGTCATCGTCCCCGATAGCGATAGAATGATCTTGATCTCGTGACCATCCACACTAAAACTTTAAGATCTCAGCCTAGACTCAAACAAATCACCTCAGACGTCTAAGTGAGACAAACATATCCATACGGTAATG
>NW_018219158.1:3780-4812 GCF_001263595.1 Phalaenopsis equestris | reverse complement strand
CAAATCTTGTGTTTGGACTAGGTTATACATATCAATTGGCCCAATTAAATATAGCATTTTGTGTAAGAGACCATGAGGAACAACTTTTATGAAGGGTGAAAGTCATTTTGAGGTCAATTGGTTAATCAATTTGGTGGATTTTTTATTTTTGACCCATTTTAAGCATGTTGGGCTAAGTTTGGGTCAAACTTGGGCTAGCCATAGGCTAAGTCCGAATTGATTAATGTGTTTGGTGTAAAACATCATGATGAACAACTTTCATGAAGGATAAAAGTCATTTTGAAATCAATTTGGTAGTGAATTTGGTGGATTTTGATGAAATTTGGATTTAGACCCAAATTAGGCATATACGGCTAATTTGGGTCAAACTTGAGTTAGCTTTGGACTAAGCTCAAATTGATTATTGTGTTTGGTCACAAATGACCTCACAAAGGATTTTCAACAAAATTTGGATGCCAATTTGAGGTTTAGGACATTCAATTGTTGAGATTTGGGGTGTTAGGTAACTTGGGGGTGTTAGGTAACTTGGGGGTGTTTAGGGCAAAAGACCAAAGATGAGCATTTCAAGTAGAATTTGATAGATATCCATTCTAAATTAACCATGGATCAATGAAATCCCCATTTTGGGTTCTTATGTCTTGGTCTTAGCCAGGGTATTGTGAGGGTGTGGTGAGATGTTGGGTCAACTAGAATAAGCATTGGTTATGTCAGGCTGACGACGTAAAACCAAACATTTTGTGAGAGGCAACCCATATTGTGAGGGTATTGTGAGGGTATGGTGAGGGTATTGTATACCTTAGCTCTAAACCAACACCCAGGGTCAATCCTAAGGCCAAGTAGCCCTATAGGAACTCTCTTTGAGTTCCCTCATAATGATCTTACCTACTAAGTGCTAGAGGTTAGGACCAATATGTGAAACTTCAAGTTGAGCAAAGAGAAGAGTTTTGAGTTTCTAATGGTGAGGGTACCTCTTTTTTAGTTTTCTAAGACTAGTCAGTAGTAAAGTCCTATGGCTAGACCTAGGCTACTAAA
>NW_018219158.1:0-2197 GCF_001263595.1 Phalaenopsis equestris | reverse complement strand
AGTAGGACGACAAGGTAAGAGAAAAAGAGAGAGTGAGAGATTTCTTCTTTTCTTTTCACTTTACTCTTAGAGAGGATTGTAAGGAGATTTCTTTTACTTTACGAAGAGAGTTTGATTTCCATCAAAGATAGGTATTTTCATTATATTTTGATTTGAATCTAGTACTTATTTTGTATGATTTCAAAGTCTTACTCAATGAAAAGTTCATGTTGTTTCTCCATCTGTAGTGCGTAGTTTTCTTTACTCTTCCCTCTTATAATATGAATTACTACGCGTGTGTAGGATATAAAATTGAGTAGAGTGAGAATATATTATGATATTTTTACTTTGTTCTTCTTTTACATGTAAACTTAATCAACTTGCATGTTAAAATTCATTGTGAGAACCTGTAAGATTCAAGATGGTGTTGTCTTAATCAACTCTGGTAGAGTCACATGAGATTATACGGATGAGAAAGTAGTCCATATGGTTGAGTGCAAATAAATATGGAAAAAAATCTTTGATGGGTGTAGAATTAGAGGATTTTAGATTGACAGGCTAAAGCCCCCAATTTGGTTCTTAGTTTTAGGTATTAATACTAGATGTTAGCTTTCAGATGAGGGGATGAGGGGACTCTAAAGCGAGAGCTAGTATCTCTAATGCCTAACCAGTCTTTAGCATTCTTAAACTATGAATTAAGAAATGTTCCTTTTGTTACTTGACCGAGGAAAAAGAATATAATTTCTCATATTTGTCACAATCGCTCTCACTACTTGTTTTATTTTTACACATGTCACTAAATTCATTGCATGAAGAAGGGTACTTTTAATATATTAAACCGCACTTTCTAATTTTTACTAAGTATTTTAGTTTAGGATTAGAAGTAGTAATATAGTGATAATTTTAGGATATAATCAAAACCAAACCTTTATCGACCTTCTAAGATAGGCGTGTTATGCTAGACTCGAACTTCTCTTAAAAGTCATCGTGATTAACCTCGATCTCCGTGGAATCGATATTCGGGGCTAAATCAAAAAGCTCTATATTACTTGATAATAATACACATACTTGTGTAGAATCCCTACTATTTAAAGATATAATTGAAATCTTACTTTTCTTTAGATCGTGTTCTTGTCGGGGATTGAAATCTTCAAGTAGTGGTATCAACTTCATAAATCCTTAGGTATAGAAATATTTGGTTCAAGTTTTAAGAGCCATTGTCAGAGATCAAATCGGTTTTTCATGACTTTTAGGAGAATTTTACTTAAAGTAATCAGACTTAGACTTGGAAAACTGTAGTGTCGTAAAAATTATTTTTGTGTGAAAAGTGATTTTGTTCGTATGAAAAAGTGTTGTGAAAAAATTGTTGTTGTGAAAAAAAAGGTGTTTTTGAAAATGTTTTATTTTGTTGAATATATTTTTTTATTTGTTTAATTGTTAATGTATTGTTTGTTGTGTTGCGTATGCAAAATAAAGTATCTGTAGGACTTGTGCCTTATGGTCTCGAGTTAGAAAAAAGGAAAAAAAATAAAAAAATAGAAAGGACTTGAAAAACTAAAAATGGAAATATAAAACATTCAAAATAATAAATTGGAAAATCATCACAATTCATTGAGAGATTATGTAAATCCTACGACATATGAAATTCACTCAAGTATATAAACCTTTGTTGTAGAAGCTGACTTGTTTGAACAAAATCCGGTGATTATCCAACTGGTGCAGAATAACCAATTTGGGGCAACTCCTTCGCAGGAAATGTATTTACACTTATCAAGTTTTATAGAACTTTGTGCTACATTTCGTTATAAGGGCATGTCAAACGATGTTGTTAGATTAAGGCTTTTTCATTTCTCACTAAGGGATAAGACTAAACAGTTGTAATACTCATTAGCACCTAGCTCTATTAAAAATTGGGAGGATTTAACTTAGAAATGCCTAGCTAAGTATTTTCCACCTTCAAGAACTACTAAACCTAGAAACGATATTATCTCATTTTGTCAATATAATGGGGAATCAATATAGGAAGCCTTGGAAAAATTTAAGGAACTCCTATGAAAGTGACCACACCATGCTCTCCATGACTAGTTAGTCATTCAAAATTTTTACAATGGGTTAGCAGGATCCCTTAGGTTTAAAATTGATGCTATTTTTGGTGGATCATTGATGTCAAAAATGTTTGATGGATCATGTGTTAATTGAAGAAATGGCTACAGACAAA
>NW_018219157.1:18060-20404 GCF_001263595.1 Phalaenopsis equestris | reverse complement strand
AAACCTTAATGCAAGTAACATTATACAAGAAGGCATCTATTATTCTGATGGAGAGCAATTAGGTAACCCTTCTAGATCTTCTAGGAGGGCACACTTAAGACATCATGTTTAAAATCATGATTTGGAATATTAGGGAAGTGGCAGACCCTTCCTCCCTTAATAGACTTAAACATCTCTGTAGGGTTTATAAAATCTTCATTTTTGTTATTTTAGAGCCTTTTGTGCATGTTCATAAAAACAGGATTTAGAATAAATTTAAAAGCTATCAGTCTTTCTGCAATAATAATAACAAAATTTGGGTCTTTTGGAAACACTCTGTTAGATTATTCATTGTTGAAGATGAGGAGTAATTTGTCTTAACACATTTCAAGAGGAAGATTTTCATGGTTGGGGCACTTTTGTCTATGTCAATTCTCTTTTGTAGGATAAATTTTTGCTTTGGCAGAAATTAGAGCTCATTAGTGATTCTATTACTGATTTTTTTTTGTGGGAGGGGATTTTGACATGATTATGAAGCCATCTGAGAAGAAAGGGGGTAGTAGATGCGATACTACCATTATAAATCATTTTTGTAACTCAATTGCAGGGGTTGAACTTTTTGAATTGGGCTATTTTGGATCACCCTATATTTGGAGAAGAGGTTTTCTTTTTCAAAGGCTTGATCGTTATTTGGGAAACTCTGCTTTCTTGAATTGTTTTCCAATCATTTGGGTTCAACATCTAAACTATGCATCTTCTGATCATAACCCCATTCTACTTAATCTAGCTTTTAATGTCAAGTCTTCTATTTCCAGATTTAAATTTCTTAATATATGGACTACTCATGATACTTTTCTGAGTTTTGTGCAACAGACATGGAAGTATGATGGTGTTGGGACACCCTAGTTTTTCCTATGACAATTGTAAAAAAAACTAGCAGCTCATCTCAGAAAATGGCACCAACAGGTTTTTGGAAATGTGCATAATAAAGTATTGGAGGCTCAACATATGGTTGATCAGTTAGAGGCTCAAGATATTTTCTCACTTGAATTGGTGGAAACAGTTGCACAAGCTCATTTATCATTATTGGATGCAATGACTTTGGAAGAAAAATTTCTCCAACAGAAAGCTAATGATATTTCTTTTATTGTCGGAGATAGAAACACAAATTATTTTCATGCCACTTTAAAGCATAGAACAAACATCAATAATATTATTTCATGCCACTTTAAAGCATAGAAGAAACATCAATAATATTATGAGGATCAAAAATGTCAATTGTCACATTTTAACCAACATGGAAGATATTGGTGAAAGTACATTGCTTTATTTTATTGAGTTGTATCAATCTACTTTACAAGTTACCCCTGTTGATTCTCTTTACAAGTTACCCATGTTGAGCTATATCAGTCTACTTTACAAGTTGCCAATGTTATTTTCTCTTTTCTACTTATGGGGCAGTGTTTATTGCCTGAAGCTTACTTTTCTGTTGTCATATCTCCTATGCATAAGAAACTGGAATGGCTTTACTACTGTCTCTAGGCTTTACTACTGCAGAAATGAGGTTAAAATGATTACATTGGTTTGGATTTTGCCATCTAATGCTCCTGACACTCTCTCTTGGGTGTCTACATTCACACATGCTTCAAATTACTGGTCCAATCTCTCTTTGTTTTTTGGTTCCCTTGAAATGAGATGGGGTAATGGTTTTACTGCTACCTGCATGCTTTTCTTTTGTAGGATTTAGTTTCTGTTATGGAATATTCTTTGGTTTTTTATTTTCAATGCTCCAGGCTATCTTTCCTGGGATAGTGGTTGTTGCCCTTATCTTGATCAATGTAGGCTTTGTTTACTTGCACGATATACTTTAACTACTACCTGGGATATTTTCTCTTGTCATGCCCACATTGCTAAGTCTTCTAGCAGGGAGTCTTGTTTTGGGGAGTACAAATATTTTGCACCTCGTTTGGACTACTTTTTCCTACTTCTCAAGATAAGGGCTCTGGTTTCAAAACTGCAGGCTCCTTTGGATGCAACATGGTTTAAAAGCTACTGATGACTTATGCGCTCGGTCTCCTACCACTACTACACTTTGGTGCATTTTGGGACTTTCTATTTATTTTTGGAAGTATACTTTTTGTTTTGGTATACTTGTACATGCTCGGGTATACATTTTATTTTGGGTATACTTTTTTTGCTTTGGGTGTAGTTGTATGTGGTTGAGGATCCCCTTTTTGAGTGTGTCTTGTAATTATTTTGGTTTACTAGTTAGGGATCCTCTCCCGACTAACTTTTGTACCCATTTTTTACTGATTAACATGTAGGGAGAAGTATAGCCCTCCTTTAATTATAATATATATATATA